>NC_041402.2:100920590-101088058 GCF_900747795.2 Erpetoichthys calabaricus | reverse complement strand
TTAATATTATTTATGTAGTATTTTGTTCCTTAAATTGCGCTATAAATTGCGCCTACAGGGTGGGGCTTCTTAACACGCCAGCTTCGGGAACCACTCCCAGGACTACTTAGGAAGACACTGCTATTACAAAGGCAATTTTAACATAGCATTTTTTTATACTGGGATTTTTCTTTTGATTTTCTAAAACTAAGCATGTTATTTTAAGTGTTGATTGTAAATTTGTCTCAAGTGATGTGAGTATATTGGTATGTCCATAAGTATGCCCTGTGATGGACTACCACTTTGTTTCATAGTTTGTGCCCAGGTCAGAAAGGAAACACTACAACCTCAGGAACAACCCCTTTCTTTAATAAGCAGGCACAAAAACTAAGCTTTCTTTATTAACTATTTCATATGAACATGTTCATTTATTTACTCATCCCTCCCATTCTGATACAGTGTTACAGGGGACTGGGTCAAATGAAAAAACAAACAACTGTGTAATCCAGAATATACAATGATTAACTTGATCGCTATGGATAAAATTACAACCATATTAAATATGCCAGAAAATTAACCAAGAATGGATAAATAAGTCTAAACATATAATTGCAAAGATAAACTTGACAGTCACCATTGATAGTAATATGCTTTACACCATAAAGAAAAATGAACAAATTGAAAATACAAATTGAAAATTTGAGAAAATAATAGTAAAAAATACAGTGTGGTGACATATCAATATCTTCAACACAAAGATAACTTATCACAGAATGAATAAGTGTAATAGAATACCTAATTAAATAATAAAAAGTGACAAAGCCTTTAATTACTGGGATTGTCACTTTTCAACAAAAAAGAACAATACAGAAATTAAAAAATTAGAAGAATTTTTAATTTTACAATACATTATGATGCATTTACAAAACAATATATAGAGAAATTATGTACTACAAGAACAATAAAGAAAGAAGAATGGAAAAAAGCAAACAAAAAGTATAATGTAAAGATAATAGTGTATGAGGAAGCTCAATGGTCTTACTTAATAAATTCCATGCAGACAATACTGTACACCTTTTGGAAAGTAACTGGACTGTAATTTGAACCCAAAATGTAAGGACAGACAGGTAATGATGCTAACTACTTATAAATACATTTCATACCTGAATCTAGTTTTGCACTGAAAAATGCAATTCTGCATATTCTATATTCTGCATATAATTCAATCTTCATGTACAATTTGTATGATAATAAGAGTACGATCCCAGGTCTTGTCAAATAAAAGCACATGCAATTTAAAAACTCAGATTCAGTTTAACTTTGTCTTATATAGCACATTTCTCACTTCATAGAGTTCTACACATCTATGGATATTAGATACTTAAAGTAAAACACAACATAACATTCAATAAAAAAACATGCAGTGTAAATCTATATAAATAAAAAATGAATATATAAATGCACACCAAAATACAAATTTAAAGTTGAATCAACACAAAGGAATTTTAAAAAATGGCATAGTTTGACAATGACCTTAAACCTGAACTTTTACCAAAACCCTACTTGAGCAAGTACAACCTGCTTTTGAATGATTTCCTAAAAAGCACGTTGAAAAGAAGGCAATAAGAAAACAAGGCCAATGTATTAATTATCAAATTGGTATAGCATATGACACACAGATGTGTCAAAGCAAAAATTAAATGATCGAAATGACTGTTGACTTTGAATGGACTTTTTAAAGACTGATTTAACTGAAAGAACATGCACCTCTTAAATGAGCATACATTAACATTTATGTTAAAACTCAGTAAATAATATTTCAATGAACCATCAAAGACTTGATAATTAACTCTACACAAGTGTTTTTCAACTGGTGCATCGTGGAAATAACAGTGTAGTGCCTCTGGGTCTAGACCTGAGAGAGACCTGTCTGAGGAGGTTTGGATTACCTGGAGAAGCCAACATAAAAGCACCTCATCAGCAACTCTTGCAGAGCTTAGGGACAGTGGGGATATGAGTTGTCTCTGACCCCAGGTCAGTGGAGTGAGGCAGAGAGAGGACCATCTATATGAGTGGTCAAAGGGAGCTGCTTTTGTTTAACACATCTTAAGATATTTAATGCTTTTGTATTTGCTAGAATCATGGTGTGCCTTGGGATTTTCTGGGTTGCAAAAGTGTGCCACCACTGAAAAATGGTTGGAAAACGTTGCTCTACATACACCTTTGCTCCTGGCACTCTAAAAAAATATCTTCGTAGCTGCTATCTCCCTGAAAAAATTACTATGGTTTATTACTTGGTTTATTATTTTGCATTCTTTGCATAAATTAGCAAAGACACAGCAAACTTCAGTCATTGGCAGGGATAATCATTACACTTCTATTTGTAGAATTCTGTTATTATAATAGGGCAGTCAACACTGTAAGCTGGCTGGCAGACTGGTGAGTTAAATACAGAGATACTAGAGACTTATTTTGGTTTTAGTGCCACCCAAAGATAACTTATTTAGCACTTATGTGATATAACATTGAGTCGATATTCTTACTGAAAAACGAAATTAAAAAAACAAAGAGAGAGAGAGCGTAATTTTTACTTTCTCAACTTTTTTCTAGCATTGCACCAGGACTGCCATAAACTCCCCATTCCTACCCCTTTCTTTCTTCTCCCCTTCACGTACGTCCATATGTATACATCAAGAAGATGAACACCAGTGCTATATAATGACATATGGCGTTTCATTGTGAACTGCATAGTGTGAAATGTTAACCTTTAAATGAATAACACAGTACAGTACGGTATAGTACATAAATACAGTACTGGAGGTGTCTCTAATTCTTTAGGTACACACTTAGCTTATTTGTATTATTGTTTCATTATATTTAAAAAAAATACACGAAAATGCCGCCATGACCAAAGCTTTGCCCGAGTCATTTGCCTGGTTACTGGCCCTGGATGTATATTATATATACTGCAGAATTTATATTTCTTATATGTTTTGGTCGTTAGCAATTTCAACCATCAGCATTTCTTGAGGGCAACTCAGAGTTAATATAAATAGTATCTTTTGAAGGTAGGTGATGAGTCAACAAACAATGTCCTATTAGGATGTAACCAAGCAAAATAAAAGTGTAAGAAATGTACAGTATAATGCCTGTGAATTGTGAACAAAGATTAGTACAGTCTCATTATGCTCTGTTATCTCTTGCTTGTTATCTCACTGTTGAGTGTACTTACTGTATGTCCAACTTGCCATTAAGCCTAATGTTTTACAGCTTATCTGCTGAATATGATCGTGTTTATTAGATTAGATATTTCCAATTAAAAAAATACTGCACTAGTAGTATAGTTTATAAATGCAAAATTAACAATATATTTTATACATCAGTTCCAGGTAACAAAATCTTTTTTTTTGTTTTTTTTTGTTTTTTTGTTTTATTTTAAGAGTTTATGTATTACATAGGGTTGGTACAGGCCTGAAATATTAGCACTGCAGTATTACAGAGAGAAGGTTTGAATCCTGCGCCAATCGCTGTCTGTGTGGGGTCTGCATGTTTCTCCCTGTGTCTAACCGGGTGTTTCTCTGGCTCTTCTGATTTTCCTCACACATTCCAAAGGCGTTTTTGTTACGCTAAGTGGTTACAGTAAACTGTCCATCTAGGAGTCATTGTGGATGTATGCATATGAATGTGGAGCGGGGATGTCTCCAGGGTTGGTTTTGGCCTTGAACTTGATGATGCTGAAATAGGCTCCAGCATCACATAACTAGAAACTAGACAAGAAAGGAAAATTAATGCATGACTTAATGTTAAACATCACTTTTGATGTAATAGTTTATATGATAATTTATTAAAGCTCAACATTTTCTAGATTTGCAGATCCTGACAATATGTTAAGAAAGTGTATTGATAAGATAAAGAAAAATACTTTTTGTAAAAGCTGGCTTTATTAACAGATGTGCTGAGTCCTTCGGACAATTTAATAATACAAATACTATTAATTAATTTTTCGAAAAAACACCATTCACCCACAATGATCAAAAAACATTGTCGTTGTAAGTTAAAAATATCTTGGAATAATTAGATGCTCAGACCTGACTTTTAATCAAAACAGTGGCAGTATACAAAAGGGATAACTATAGCTCTACAATCTCAGAAAGCTACATACAAAAGTCCAGTTGTTGCCATCGCATCATTGGCTCAAGATTCCATTCAAGATTTATAAATGGAACATTTAGCTCACTGGTATCATTAGATGGAGGCTTCCTTGGCTTTAGCCCCTGATGTCTGGCATCAACGATGTTTTTAATAAACATTTATTTATTTTGCACTGTTTCAAAAGAACATAGAAGTTTTGATAATATAACACATGTGTAGGTTAATAACTAGTAACAAATTTTAAACATAGTGTTGTTAATATCATTGATATTTTCAGTTAAAACAAAATTACAAATTTTATTAATTAGTATATAGTATATGCTATCATATTGTTTTTATAACTTTTATTTGTAAAACACATTTAATTTAAAAAGCTGAACATTTGGATCTAAAGTGGATTTATTGTGGTAAGCTAAAGTCAGACATTTGTTAATCTGTCCATGTAGTATTGCTAAAGTTTTTTTTCTTTATTTTTGTTTGTTTAAATTCATTCAAATGGTTTACAAATACAGTACAAATACTGTGTAAAGTCATTGTAAATTTCTGCATATATGTTTAACTTCAATTATATAAGTTATGAGTTACATTGGATTTTTTCTGTAGATACTAAATGTTTGTCTCATATATTACTTGCATGCCACTTTAAATGTTTTAATTATTGTTGCTGTTTTTTGAATGTGAAGAACTGAAGACTTTGCCTTTAGATTTTAGTAAGCTCATGAAATCTGAAGATATTTGCACATATACTTTGTATTGAGTGATGTTGTGGCATAAATACCTAAACTGATGAAAATGAATGCAGAATGCAGATACATGCTTACTATGTTCAACGACAGACTTCATACATACATACATACATACATACATACATACATACATACACACACATACACACACACACACACACACACACACACACATACACACACACATATATATATATATATATATATTATATTTCATCGATTTTAAAAACTAACAATAAAAAACTAACTGATTTAAAATCTGTCACACACAAATGAATGTCTTTACATGAAATAGTATGTCACCACTGTCAGTATTTCTCAAACATGTTTATCAAAGAGGGATCATGTGTGGTAGAAGATGGTTGGAGATGTCAGGGATCGTAGATCACATTTCTGCAACTAAATAGTTTTAGTTTATCTGGAATGGTAATGCAACCTTCAAATTTTATTTTAAAGCAAAGTATTAAATCAACAGTGATTGCCTAAAAGTGGATTTGCACATTTATTGCTCTTGTGCAGAAATAATACCATGTGAGCTCCTAGTGGCATTTTTTCACAAATGAGTTTTTAAAAAGACATTTCTAAAAATAACAAGTTGTTCAAGAAAAACCTTAAACTTAACTGCTGCTCTGAATGCTTTTTATTATTTATTCCCATACATTATCCTTGGCTTCAAAAGTAATCACTCATTTATATCCATATAAAACATGATTGGGATGAGATGAAATAATATAAAAAATGAGAAGCTGAGTCAAAATAAACTTTATGAATTGTTATAACTATTTACAATGTCTACTTTCCAGCACACATTTTTGCCCTGATATCCATGTATTATAAGTAATGGCACCCAAGATGAAACAAATTGAATTGTATTATAAAGAACAAACTGTTTTCTGTCATAAATTAAAATCAAACTATAAAAAATAGACAATTATGTTATTGCTCTGACTGGCCTAATAACAAAAGCAAAAAGCAAATAATTATTATGTTAAAGTCAACATTATTTAAATTGGTGTATATTTAGATGTAAATTTGTATACACACGTGGGAGTTAAATAATTGCATTAATTGCAAAATATTGAACAGATCTACAGCTCTTGTTACACAAACCTGTTTGTATTAATTGGTTCACAGGTCCTGTCCATTTGCAATGCCGATATCAGTGAAGATTTTGGAGACCACTCTTTCTGATGGTTTTCCTGCTTATTTTCCCATTCAATTATAACTGAAATGTTGACCCATCCTCTTTTGTCAGATTGTAAAATTATGCAGGAGGGAAAAAAGATGAGAAAAACAAAGAAAAAATAGGGTTATCTGCATTGAGTCTGGTAAATTGCAAAAGAACACTTCAAAGAAAAAACCACAAAACTATTTTATATTGAATGGTTTGGGGCCTCTGGTTTAGATTACCATCAGAATTTATTTAGAATTTAAATGTAACCTGTCTTTTTGACACCTTTGAAATAATGCTTCACAGCATAGGAAAACTGTATAAACATTAAAAATTTTAAATGTGCGGTCTCAGATACTCAAAAAACCTTCTATGTGAGGTCTGGTTTTGCCAGATAAATATTGTAGAGTGATCATTTATTATTGAAAGGCATCAAAAGGGCCATAGATATATACAGCCTGAGAAAATTAAAATGTGTATTATTTTCCAACTTGGAATAAGGCAAAGAAAGGCAGAATTTATTTAAAAAAACTTTTAGAGTAGTACAATAGAGAACATACTAATGATGGAAAAAAGAAGAAATCAAAACAGTAAAGAAAACATCTACAGTGTCACCCTGCTAGATCTAATCAGCTTCATACATTATTTTTCAAGTGGGGAGGCTTATGTGTGATATGACATAAAACACTTAACCTGCTGTCACCATTCCTTTAGTAGTGTTATACTTTTGATAATACAGAAATGTTTTTAAATTAGAATTAGATTAGAGTACATCTTGAAAAAGCAAAAACCGATTTTCAATATGAAACGATTATTAGTAAAAATAGAAAAACACATGTATGCCATGATTTCAAATATTTTCAAACAGTAGTACATTTTTAATTTCTAATTAATTTTATTTAATTTTAGTTCAACAAAAGTAAAATTGTATACAATCAAGCAAACTAAATTCACTGAACTTCTACAACAAATAATTTCAAAACCTTAACAAAACAAAAAAAAAAAAAAAAAAAAAAACTCCCTTCAAAAGAAAGAGAGGACCGCCAAGACCATAGAAAATGAAATAAATAAAACATCAAATTAAAAATAACAATGGGGAAAGACATACTTTCCCCCTCTAAGTGAATAATTATTTTCTTTTTCTAAGTCTTGCTAAGTTTTAAAAAAGTTTTGGACATATCCTCTAAGTGAGAATTAGATTTTATATAGTTTCGAATAAACGTCAGTTACACAATGACTTATAACAGGTGGGCTGAGATTGTTCTAATGAACCAGGATAAATCTACGTGCTAGTAGTGTGGTATAGGCAATTACAATCAATTTGTCTTTCTCCACTTTAAGCCCATCTTGAAGTACTCCAAATATAATTGTTAATGGGTTAAGAGTGATTGTTACACCAAGGCTGTCTGATAAGCATTTAAAGATTTGTATCCAAATTATGTTAATTTGGTTCACAAACCAAAACATGTGGCCTAGTGAGGCTGGAGCTAGATTTCAACATTTGCATATACTAATTCCAACATTCTTTTAATTGAAAAAGCACTGACTGTCAAACAGGTAATTCTCCATATTTAGCACCCTGATATGAGTAAATGAGACCCCTTAGTAAAACAGTAGTAAACATAGTATCTATGTTTTTATGTCTCTGACTAACACCATCATCACATATAACATTTAATGATTACAGAGATTTGGTACGGCATTTTTATTAGAGGGGTATTTGTTTAGATTATATTATATAAGTACAGCTAAAGATTCTTCTTCAGGAAAATAATTTCAGGAGAGCTAATAACTCAAAATTGAAACATCTCTTTCTTTCAAATTATATGTTTACGTTTTATAAAATGAACAGTGAATATTTTCCATATTCCAACTGCAGTATTATTAAAATTATTACTATTACTATTTTTAAAAATGTAAAGAGTACCTAGTGTCAATAGTTTTCATTGTTTTTTTTTTCTTCTTTTACTCTAAATAATGGACATAAATGGTGAAGGTAGAAAACTACAACTAAATACCTACTGTAAGATTGTGTTTCCTGTTTGAAATGTGTTTGAGAACCAGGACTGTGGCAAAATGATTTGAACCACAGCTGTTCACAGACACAGAGCTAAGTAAGGAAATATTAGTATAACAAAAAATGAAACAAGATAGATAGATAGATAGATAGATAGATAGATAGATAGATAGATAGATAGATAGATAGATAGATAGATAGATAGATAGAACTGAGCTAAACACATTTTTCTGTGGTTTTTAATAACGTATATTTAGAAATCGACCATCTAATTGATGTAACATTTAATTACATTAAAGTAGGTTGTGTTATTAGAGACATGTTAAAGTCAAAATCTCCACTTGCTGCAGGGACATCGAACTGTTGGCCATAAGTCTGCGTCCCTATTACTTGCCCAGAGAGTTTGGACATGTCATTGTTGTCATCGTGTATATTCCTCCTCGGGCGGACGTGGAGCTAGCGAGTGACATCATCCATTCTGCTGTTGCTAAGTTACAAATGCAGCACCCCGAGGCACTTGTGCTAATCGCTGGAGACTTTAACCATGTGACGCTGGACAAAACATTACCTGCATTCTCCCAGTATGTGGACTGCAATACCCGGGAAATAAGACTATTGATTTACTGTATGCAAACGTTAAAGACGCATACAGTGCCACCCCGCTGCCTGCGCTTGGGAAAGGAGATCATAACCTGGTTCTGCTTCAGCCTCACTACAAACCAAAAGTGAGAGTCCTACCTGTAACCACACACTCATTCAGGAAGTGGACCCCGGAGGCTGAGAATGCTCTGAGACAATGTTTTGGAACTACAGACTGGGAATTATCCTGCAGGGATCACATAGTGAGAACATTGAGGAGGTTGTTGACTGCACTACTGACTACATCAACTTCTGTATGGACATTGTAGTTCCAGTAAGAACTGTATGCTGCTATGCTAACAACAAGCCATGGATTACAAGTGACATCAAGGGCCTTTTGAACCAGAAGAAAAGAGCCTTTAAAGAAGGTGATCAGCATGAGCTCAAGCGCGTGCAGAAGGAACTCCGAGTCCAGCTCAGGGCGGCAAAGGAGCAGTACAGGAGAAAGCTGGAGCAGAAGTTGCAGAACAACAGCATGAAGGAAGTGTGGGATGGGATGAAGATCATCACTGGCTGCAGCTCGAAGCGGGGTGCCACCATCGAGAGAGACGTGAAAAGAGCAAACCAAATGAACATCTTCTTTAACAGGTTTGACCACCCTAACCCACTCTCACCTCGGAGTACTGCACTCTCTACACATCCTTCTGCTGATACCAACATAGGAGAGACATCCCCACCCACAATTACAGCAGCGCAAGTGAGCAGAGAGCTGAGGAAACTTCGTGCCAGCAAAGCAGCAGGTCCAGATGGAGTATCGCCACGACTGCTGAAGGTCTGTGCATCAGAGCTAGGGGGTCCTCTACAGCGCATCTTCAACCTGAGCCTGGAACAGGGGAAAGTCCCGAGGCTTTGGAAAACATCTTGCATCACCCCAGTCCCAAAGGTATCACGTCCTGGTGAGCTGAATGACTTCCGGCCTGTCGCTCTAACATCACATGTGATGAAGACCATGGAGCGGCTGCTGCTTCACCACCTGAGGCCACAGGTCCAACACGCCCTCGACCCTCTGCAGTTCGCATACCAGGAGAAGGTGGGAGCGGAAGATGCATCATCTATATGCTACATCGATCCCTCTCCCACTTGGACAGAGGCAGTGGCGCTGTAAGAATTATGTTTCTAGACTTCTCTAGCACCTTCAACACCATCCAACCTCTGCTCCTTAGGGACAAGCTGACAGAGATGGGAGTAGATTCATACCTGGTGGCATGGATCGTGGACTATCTTACAAACAGACCTCAGTATGTGCGTCTCGGGAACTGTAGATCTGACATTGTGGTCAGCAACACAGGAGCGCCGCAGGGGACTGTACTTTCTCCGGTCCTATTCAGCCTATATACATCGGACTTCCAATATAACTCGGAGTCCTGCCACGTGCAAAAGTTTGCTGACGACACTGCTATCGTGGGCTGCATCAGGAGTGGGCAGGAGGAGGAGTATAGAAACCTCATCAAGGACTTTGTTAAATGGTGCGACTTAAACCACCTACAACTGAACACCAGCAAAACCAAGGAACTGGTGGTGGATTTTAGGAGACCCAGGCCCCTCATGGACCCCGTGATCATCAGAGGTGACTGTGTGCAGAGGGTGCAGACCTATAAATACCTGGGAGTGCAGCTGGACGATAAATTGGACTGGACTGCCAATACTGATTCTCTGTGCAAGAAAAGACAGAGCCGCCTGTACTTCCTTAGAAGACTGGCATCCTTCAACATCTGCAGTAAGATGCTGCAGATGTTCTATCAGATGGTTGTGGCGAGTGCCCTCTTCTACGCAGTGGTGTGCTGGGGAGGCAGCATTAAGAAGAAGGATGCCTCACGCCTGGACAAACTGGTGAGGAAGGCAGGCTCTATTGTTGGCATAGAGCTGGACGGTTTGACATCCGTAGCAGAGCAACGGGCACTCAGCAGGCTCCTATCAATTATGGAGAATCCACTACATCCATTAAACAGTGTCATCTCCAGACAGAGGAGCAGTTTCAGCGACAGACTGCTGTCACTGTCCTGCTCCACTGACAGACTGAGAAGATCATTCCTCCCCCAAACTATGCGACTCTTCAATTCCACCAGAGGGGGTAAACGTTGAACATTATTCAAGTTATTGTCTGTTTTTTACCTGCATTTTTTATTACTCTAATATTTAATTGAAATCTTCTCTGTCACACAAGTTTTAAGCAGACAGTTAAGTAAATACTGTGTTTTACTTCAACAATAAATTTTATAATGGACATACAATGCTTGTGGTAGTATTTGGTTTATTTAAATCAATATGCGGACAAAAATGATCCGCTGTGGCAAGCCCTAACGGGAGTAGCCGAAAGAAGAAGAAGAAGAAGATTTTAAGAGTATCTGGATGTATATCACAAACATATGTGCAGTGAAATTGTTTGTGCGGAGCCCTCTCTCTTCTGATGCTGAAAAACTTTGTCTTTATATGGTATTTTCACTTGCCCTTAAATGCATCACTGAAGGTGTGCATAAATCTGTATTTGCCAGAAAAAAACATCAGCTACAAAAAGAAAGCAACATGCAGGATTATAATGCTAACAGATTACAGTATAAAGAAATGAAGGAGATTGTACTTAGATATTTTACATGCTACAAATTACATTTCTATGCCCTTGCGGGCTCCTTAAAAATCACACAAGATAAATTTGTATTTTTTAGATGGAATCTTTTATACAGTACAATGTGTAGATATTGATGAGTGATAATATTTTTGAAATGAGTTGTTTATTAATTATTTCTTCTTCTTCTACAGAATGGCAATTTGTACGAGATATAAGAATGAAAAATACAAATTGTTAACATCTAGGTAGCCATGATTAAACTAATATTTTTACTACTATATATAATGGAAATATTTTGTTAAGGTAAAACTCTCCCCTATGTTACATTTCCAAGTTTCACAATGAAAGATAATACAGCAACTTGTAACAGCAAATGCACAAAGAATGGTTTGCCAATGTTTAAATATTAGTCAGTGTCACCAGTCGTGAAAAATAAGTGTTCATGGTAATTAATCATTATAAAGTAGATATCAAGACTATAGCTTGTTTTGCACAATACAAAAACAATTGTGTCAGATATCCATCTGTCTCATTCTTCTAGATGCTCAATAGATGTCGGCTCAATGTACGTTTGTTCCAACTCAATATGGAAAATTCATAGTCAGCATCCTCCACACTGCTGTCAATTATAAGTTTTAAAGCTTCATTGCACAGATGGATAAAGAAGGTAGAGGTGGAACAATCAGGCTCATCCTATAATGTCCATTATTGCTAAATAATTATTGGTTTAACAAGGCTCCTTAAGCGCTTTTTTGTCTTCTTTCCATTCTTAAAAGGCATTTGCTCTACTGAATGTTATATTTATGTTAGAAAACTCTAGCCTGTACTATATCTTGAACTTCTCTTTGTGCATCTTTACTTTTCTGTCGTTTTGACACAGACACCTTAACTGAGTAGAGGAGAACATTGTTTAAACATGCATTTGACATTGTAGAAAGGCCCATAGGAGGTTCTGGAGTCATGATTAACTGAGATGAAAGGTCAATAAACAGAAGTGCACTCAATGTGTGAATATAACCCAATTAGGTCAATTAAGACTATGAATTACAAAATTAAATGGTTCAAAACCTAAGAAAAATCTGTACTTGGGAAACAAGTTGGGTTCACCCTCTTGAACTCAGTGGGAGGCTGTCTTTCAAACCAGTTTACCAAAAATTAATGACAAAGATGTCTCATTGTGCCAATGCAGTTAGAAAAGGAATAAATATTTTAAAAGGCAGCTCCCCATCCTTCTTGTCCAATGAGCTCCTATAACAAGATACCCTGACTTACTTAGCAACTGGTTCTCATCTCTGCTAGATGGACGTTTTAGTTTGTTGAAACAAGTTGAATGTATATGCAAAGGTAAAACAAAGGAAAATGTTAGAAGACATTATCAATCAAGCTAATAAGCAGCAAACTCGTTCACACCCAGCTCAATGTAAGCTCCCTGGGATAAAAATAACTTGACACTTTGAATTCCTGAATTTTAAATTCATGTTCCCATTTCCCAGCCTGCACTACACTCCTGCTCAGCTTGATCCAAATCAGGCTACAGGCTTGTGACCTGACATTTGTGAGCTGAAAAGTTTAAAGTATCCCCTATACAAATTCTTACAAAAAATTTGGATTTTTCACAGAAATTGTTGCCTCAAGTAAACAGATACCGAATTGAATTTTAACTAATATTAATTAATTAGTTACATTTTACAAACCAGTTATCCCAGTACAGGATCACAACCTGCCTGAGCCAAAAGCAACACAAGTAAGGATGAAGCCAACATTAAATGTTAAAATGCCAATCCATTGCAGGACACAGTCCCAAACACAGATGCATTCACATCCACATCTGCTAGGCTACCTCATAATCATCAGTCAACCTAAATGGATCCTCTTTAGGATGTTGGAGAGAAAAAATACACAAATAGAGGGTTTATATGCAGACTTTATTTCGGCTGGGTTATAAACCCATTACTCTGGAGTTATGAACATATCCAATTGGCCAACCAAAAAATATTTCTTTGTACATAAAATCCAAAAACAAGTCAAATGAAATATGAAAACAAAACAAAATAAGATATTAAATGGCATCAGAGTTAAATATGCTATACTGTATTTCACCTTTGAAATATTTTAAGAAGTACTTCCATTTGAAAGGCCAGTGCACTAATTAATCAGGAACATTGATTTGAACCAAGTAGTGTTAAGATATTTTAAAAACACACAATGTTGAAAAAAGCACCAGGAACATGTCTTGCATTATCAACATCAAAATCAAGGCAATTCATTTTCCCAAGGGGCCACATGAGAAACTGGGACTGTTTTGGAGGGCTGGACCAATAGGCTAAACTCGATTCTGCACCACATTAATTTTATCTTTTTACAAATAGCAGTAAATTGTATGTTTTGATTAGCTGCTACTGGTAAGAGTAGATTTTGCGATCAGGAATAGTAAAAATTGAATCAACATTAACAAAAACAATTTTGAAAATGTGCATGTTTTTGCAATATTTCAAAGACCAGTATGAAATTAACTCTATACAAAAATGAGTAAGTGCTATTACATTTTTTGTGTGGTTTAATTGCCTCATTTGATGTGTTTCAGTTATTTATTTATTTTTTTAATTCTTTTTTTCTAGTCGGTCTTGGGCTTGAATAAGTGCACTGAAGTCAGGTTGAATGTCTAAGGTGGATATGTGAAAGGACAGCGGACAGGTGATCATCAGTTAGAGGATCTGTATCTGGATTTGTTAACCTTCATCACCGAGAAAGTTTGTTCACATATGTAGGTAGATTCAAAGAGAACATCTTCTGAGCATGCCTCCTCATGTGTGGAAAGGTCCCATCTTCGAGAGAACAATAAAAATCCAGCAGTGATACTGACTTAAGATGCTCTGCCAATTGAATATCAGATTTTAGGTAAATGAATTTGAGCTGAACATCACTGGGTACATTATCCACAATGCAAGTGAAGGGAGAAAAAATCATGTGGATTTCACTCTCAGCTGTTTTGAAGTCTTCAAATCATTTTAAAAATTCACTATGGAGTACTCCTAACATCGATGAGTACCTGCAGAGGTGATCAGCTCATGGTGTGGGTTTTTGACATGTGGGTGAGAATGTTGTCCTCCGAATGTCTTGAAGGAAACTGCAGTTTTCTCATGAAAGCCTACACCAGGCTACACATTTCATGTGCAAAGAGGCCCTTGCCTTGCAGTTTGGTATTTAGTTCAGTCAATAATGCAGTTACATCAATAGCAAATACAAGATGTGCCAATCAGTTGGTATGCAAGAGCTCTGGAATGTCCTTGCCTTTCTTCTTACAAAATTCTCGAATCTCTGCTCTCAGGTCCCATAGTCTTTTAAGCACTTTACCCAGTCTGAGCTATCTGACAGCTGTGTGGTAGCCTCTGTCACCATGTTCAGTTTCATGCTCCTCCAAAAGTGCAACAAATTGTCAGTGATTCAATGATGAAGTTAACTATTTTAGTTATCCCAAGCCCAGATAAATGGGGAGGGTTATGTCAGGAAGGGCATCCGGTGTAAAATTTTGCCAAATCAATATGCGAGCAACAATACAAATTTCCATACCGGATCGGTTGAGCTCAAGGTTAACAACGACCGCCACCAATACTGTTAGTCAACAGGGTGCTGGCAGAAAGTGGGCTACTGTTGGCCAAGTTGTTAGTGCATATGCCCCACAAGTTGGATGTGCAATGGATGAGAATGAAGGTGTTTAGGAGAGATGGCAGTGGGGTTTTTAACCAGATAGTTTAATGGAATCTTGGAAAGTGAGAGGATGCATGAGGAGTGGAGAAGAAGTGTACTGGTGCAGATATTTAAGAATAAGGGGGATGTGCAGGACTGTAGTAACTACAGGGGGATAAAATTGATGAGCCACAGCATGAAGTTATGGGAAAGAGTAGTGGAAGCTAGGTTAAGAAGTGAGATGATGATTAATGAGCAGCAGTGTGGTTTCATGCCAAGAAAGAGCACCACAGATGTGATGTTTGCTCTGAGGATGTTGATGGAAAAGTATAGAGAAGGCCAGAAGGAGTTGCATTGCGTCTTTGTGGACCTGGAGAAAGCATATGACAGGGTGCCTCGAGAGGAGTTGTGGTATTGTATGAGGAAGTCGGGAGTGGTAGAGAAGTATGTAAGAGTTGTACCGGATATGTACGAGGGAAGTGTGGCTATGGTGAGGTCTGCGGTAGGAGTGACGAATGCATTCAAGGTGGAGGTGGGATTACATCAGGGATCGTCTCTGAGCCCTTTCTTATTTGCAATGGTGATGGACAGGTTGACAGACGAGATTAGACAAGAGTCCCCGTGGACTATGATGTTTGCTTATGACATTGTGATCTGTAGCTATAGTAGGGAGCAGGTTGAGGAGACCCTGGAGAGGAGGAGATATGCTCTAGAGAGGAGAGAAATGAAGGTCAGTAGGAACAAGACAGAATACATGTGTGTAAATGAGAGGGAGGTCAGTGGAATGGTGAGGATGCAAGTAGAGTTGGCGAAGGTGGATGAGTTTAAATACTTGGGATCAACAGTACAGAGTAATGGGGATTATGGAAGAGAGGTGAAAAAGAGTGTGCAGGCAGGGTGGAATGGGTGGAGAAGAATGTTAGGAGTGATTTGTGACAGACGGATATCAGCAAGAGTGAAAGGGAAGGTCTACAGGACAGTAGTGAGATCAGCTATGTTATATGGGTTGGAGACAGTGGCACTGACCAGAAAGCAGGAGACAGAGCTGGAAGTGGCAGAGTTAAAAATGCTAAGATTTGCATTGGGTGTGACGAGGATGGACAGGATTAGAAGTGAGTACATTAGAGGGTCAGCTCAGGTTGGATGGTTGGGAGACAAAGTCAGAGAGGCGAGATTGCGTTGGTTTGGACATGTGCAGAGGAGAGATACTGAGTATATTGGGAGAAGGATGCTAAGGATAGAGCTGCCAGGCAAGAGCAAAAGAGGAAGGCCAAAGCGAAGGTTTATGGATGTGGCGAGAGAGGACATGCAGGTGATGGGTGTAACAGAACAAGATGCAGAGGACAGAAAGATATGGAAGAGGATGATCCGCTGTGGCAACCCCTAACGGGAGCAGCTGAAAGAAGAAGAAGAATGTACCAGAAGTACTATGTATCTAAAGCTTCAATCAAACACACCTTGAAACTCACACATAGTCTTTATGAGAAATGTAAATCTATCTTTAGTTCATGTCACATAAATCCATCTCACCTTATCTTGTTTAGCCAAAGATATTCTAATTTCCAAAAAAGCACAAAATTCCTTTATTATGTAATGCTTTTATACTTAAGCACAGTTTTTGATACTGCAAATCTCTCAAATCCCCTGGCAGTAGCAAGACATGGTGCCATTCCTGGTTAAGTGTTTAAGCCAGGTCTCTTTTCTGTTTATATTTTACCTTTAGGATGATACTTACCGGTAATCATATTTATTAATTAAAGCTAAATAATAAATCATCACTTGCTGTTTGTCACTAACTGCTTTACTGATATAAAGCAAAGAATGAATTATAATCATTTGTCTTTAAATTAAAAGAACATAGAAATACTTGGATGCTGATTCTGCAATGGTAAACATTAATTAATCATCTTAACTCAAATGTTAGAATTTGACTTTGGCCAGCCACAATTGAGGCTTTGTTTGACAATGATTTAAACTGCTGCCATCACAGTTCTACACGCTCTGAAAAAAGTTGCATTCCTCAGTCCTATCAATACGGCAAAATGAAACTAGTTTCTGATTTTGCTTGCTGATTTATCTGTTTAAATTAATATGGACTACTGCAATGGATCAGTTACACACTGACCAGAAATGCCCAAAGAAGTGAAAGTGTGCAGAACAGAGCCCCTTAAAAACCAACCTCTTCGGATAAAAAAACAAGCCACAGTATTGCAGCACAGCATCTCCCTGTATAACACAATACTGTCTTTGTGCACCTTGAATAGCATGCAATTCAATTTGATAAGAGAACAGGCATGACATATTGTATAAAATAATAAGTGTTTATTCTTCAAGTATGTGTTTAAAGTTGATGACAATTCACAAATAATAATAATAATAATAATACAGTTAATTTATTTAATACTGATTTTAATTAGAGATTAATGGGGGCAGGCAAGAGTATCTAAATAGCACAAGTAAACATAATTTAAAAAAAAAAAAGAGCAGATCAAAGAAAAGTCACAAAAACCACCAAAAACAAAAGAGGAGTTTGAAAAACTTTAGAATAAGGAGCTTTCTTTGGTTTGAATCTCATGCCCAGTCACTATCTGTGTATAGTTGTCATATTCTTCTCATCTCTGTGGATTTTCCTCCAATAACTCTGCTTTTCCAAAATATGCACATGTGTTAGTTTAACTGGGGATTCTAAATTTAGCTAAACAACTCGTAAGCTTATATGTCAAAGAAGGAACTTTATACTGATGGTAAACGTAACTGGGAGTCAATGGTGTGATTTAGGGCCATAATTTATAAAGTTGCACATCTGGGCACCTCAGTGACTCTGTAGTTATCTCTACTTAATTATGAATGTACAGAATTTGCATGTTCTTCCCATGTCTACCCAGGTTTCATCTTTTTTCCCCATATCCTAAAGAGTTGCATGTTAGGTTCATTATCAATTCTAGATTAGTCCCATGTGTATATGTGCTTGAGTTGGGCTTTAATAGACTACTGCCAAGCACAATTATTGGTCCTGGCTTGTGCCAAAGGTCCTGTGATAGTCTCTAGCTCTCTAGAACTCTAAAATAGATTATGCAGGTTTGAAGATGTTATGTTATTTTGATCAGACCTGGACATTGGCTTTCTCTGACCGGCCAGTGTCAGGTCAATGGAAAATTAGGAATCAGACACAATAATTGCACATCATGCATGGATGCCTAAGCCTAGACACAAGGTAGGAAATAACCAGAAAATTTTTAAAAATACTTAAAAAGCAAAATACTGTAGAATTCTTAAGCACCTAAATTCCTACTTTGTTCAGTAAATATTTAGTGTAATCACTTTGTAATTTCCGAATTGATACAAGAAAACACAAATTGTGAGAAACAGCTCACTTAATTAAAGCAGGAATCCAATTAACAAAAGAAGATGTTTGGGTTAAAACCAGCAGCTACAGGGAACCTTCCAAGACTGAACTTGACAATGACTGATTTAGGGTCTTTGGGAAAAAAAAACTAACAGCAGTATGATTGCACAGGAGGCACAATAAGATATCAGCCATAGCACAGAATGTGCATTCTCTTTCACAGAAAACACAGCTGCAAAAACTCAAAGTAGTTTTAAATCCCATTAAAATTCACCGTAAAAGTCATTTTCTGTGCCAAAATATTCCCCCACTGTCAAGACTTTTTAGGATAATCTGAAATGAAAGCCTATATTCATTAACATCTACTCTGTGTGCTGATGTCAGAACACTTTCTTTCAGTATAGTTATTCCACGTATCACCACAGTGTGATATCACAGTTACCTTCTTATCATTTACCAAAGATGTACAAATTTTTTTGTTTTGTGAAATAGAAACCTCCTTAGTAACTGTAAAAAAAAACACACTGCCTAGTTTTTTAAACAGTATTCAAGAAATTGTGCAAGTGTGTGAGTAAAGAATAACACATATACAGTAGTTATCTGCTCTTTGTATGTAATTATTTATTTATTTTGTGAATGTAAACACTTAATCATTTCCAATCTTAAAAACATGCTGTAGCATTCTGAAGGTGATGGAGAAATTTACGCATAGAATGGTGCCTGAAATATCAGGTGACCTTTCACATTTACCGTATTTACTACAAACCTCAACCTCAAGTATATAAAAGTAAAGGTCAACTATTTTCTTTATTCTTTGGGGAAGGAGGCGGAGGTTGACCTGAACTGAAACAGATGAAGAAGATTAAAACTGCATTGAGGAAACTGAATTAATATTTATTGTATGGTAAACACAACCCACAACATAGTGCGTTTTTACTGTAGTGCAAGTATAAAAATGTAGTGAAACAGCACATAAATATACAGTATATGGTATTTCTGCAAAGTGAATGAGTTACCAGGGGCATGTCTGTTCAGAATGTATTTGTAACAGACCGATATCCTTATTTAGGGCAGGGGGTAATACAATGATTAGCACTGCTGCCTTATTTTCGGTTGCACCCGGTCGTGGTCTACAGTGGAGGAGATAATTATTTGATTCCCTGCTGAATTTGTAACTTTGCTCACTTACAAAGAAATGATCAGTCTCTAATTTTTATGGCAGTTTCATTTTAATGGAGAGAGGCAGAATATCAACCAAAAATCCAGAAAAAACACATTACACAAAGGTTATAAATTGATTTGCATGTCATTGAGTGAAATAAGTATTTGATCCCCTACAAACCAGCCAGAATCCCAGCTCCCACAGATTGGCTGTGTGCCCATGTGGCACACAGATTACAATCAAATCAATTACAGATACTCCTGATCTCAACTTGTTATGTGTATAAAGTACACCCGTCCACAGAATCAGTTTCTTCCATTCCAACCAATCCACCACCATGGGCAAGATAAAATAGCTGTCAAAGGACGTCAGGGACAAGATTGTAGAGCTGCACAAGATTTAAATGGTCTACAAGACCATCAGCAAAAAGCTTGGTGAGAAGGTGACAACTATTGGTGTGATTATTTGGAAATAGAAGAAATATAAAATGACCATCAGTCGCCCTCGGTCTGGAGCTCCATGCAAGATCTTGCCTCATGGGATGAGAATGATCATGAGAAAGGTGAGGGATCGGCCCAGAACTATAGGATGAGCTTGTAAATGATCTGAAGGGAGTTGGGACCACAGTCACCAAGAACACTATTGGTAACACAATACGCCGTAATGGAATGAAATCTTGCAACACCCGCAAGTTCCCCTGCTCAAGAAGGCACACCTGACCACAGCACTTTGTCCCAAACCTTCTCTGAATCATTTAGATGTTCACTAGCAAATTTAAGACAGACCTGTACTGTATATGTGCACATGTGGCACACATCCAGTCTGTGGGAGCCAGAATTCTGGCTGGCTGGGTTGTAGGGGATCAAATATTTATTTCACTGAATGACATGCAAATCAATTTATAACTTTTATATAATGTGTTTATTCTGTCTCTCTCCATTAAAGTGAAACTACCATAAAAATTAGAGACTGTTCATTTCTTTGTAAGTGAGCAAACTTAAGACATTCAGCAGTATTTCTCCCACTGTATGTGGATTTTGCACATTCTTGTTCTGTCTGTGTAGTTCCTTTTTTTCCTCCCAAATCTCAAGATGTGAGTATATAATGTTAATTTATGATTTCAAACTGGCCCTATATGTGTGTGCATTAGTGGGTACCATGAAGGGCCTAGTGGTAGTTTGCTGCATTATGACCATTGCTACCAGAATATCCAATTGTAAATTAGATTAGATGTAAATTAGAATATTAGACCTTATTGCCCTATTAAAACAAATGACAGAAGGGCAAATGTTTTAAATGCTATGAGCAGCAGATGTCATTCTCCACCTGTGTGCTTATGTACCTAGAAAGAGCCCTTTCGTGCACTGATATCCAAGAAGATCAGGAAAGAAAGTTAGAGATGCTGGTCATTTACAGAAATGCATAATGGTCCCAGGGTTAGGTTTTTGCGGTTCTCCACTATTTTGTTTTGTATTTTTTTTTTTGACCAAAGTTAATTTTTTTTTCCACTTATTGTGTTTCAGGAGCCCTTGCATTTCTGGTTTGTAGATTACCTGAATCCCACCAGGATCTAGTTGGAATAAAGGCAAACTGGCATTGCTGAAGTTTAGGAAGGTCATCAATCCCTGAAGAATGCCTACTACTATTTTGTCTTTCAAATTTTCTGTGTTTTAATATGTTCAAAGATTACATATTGGGGAACTGTTTTCGTTGCCTTAGTGATTTTAGGTCACTAAATGTTTCTGCTTTTTGTTTTTTGCAATAAAACATTTCCCATGCTGCAAATGTTGTATTGCCATATTGTGGTCATTGTTGTCACATGTACATGGTCCATGGTGTTATTAATATTAACTTATTGTTGTACTACTGCTTTTCAAAGGAAGACAAAGGCTTTTGTTTTTCTTCTGTGGTTTTAAAACAAACATTTTAGTATGTTGTTGATTATTATAGTGACCTTTAGGTTCTTGTTTTTTTTTCTTATCAAGACAAACTATCTCATGCTAAGCAGTAGCTGTCCTCTTCCTTTTAAGCGAACCAAGTCACTTTGAGTGGTTTGCTGTCTAGTGTCTGTCCACAAGACTAACACCTACACAGACATATTTTTTCCTGTTTACTTGCTGCAGCAAACCAACCATCAGCATAGGTGATGGAAAGAAATTTTTGACTTAAACGCAGCTTTGGTTTTGGTTGTACTTATTATTTTAATGTGTGCTTTCCTGGAATCAGTTTTAGTTGATTCACTTCTAGATAATATTTTTCTGTGAGAAGCTATTTTCTTTAATTTGTTTCAACCATGATTTGTTC
The DNA here is from genome assembly GCF_900747795.2 of Erpetoichthys calabaricus. Taxonomy (NCBI): domain Eukaryota; kingdom Metazoa; phylum Chordata; class Cladistia; order Polypteriformes; family Polypteridae; genus Erpetoichthys; species Erpetoichthys calabaricus. The sequence continues at coordinate 101,066,289 of NC_041402.2, read as the reverse complement.
TACCACTTAGCTATTTGACATCTATCACTGAAAAGAAATAAAAAATATATCAGTAAAAAAATGTATTTAATTCAAATTTAATTACTCAGGTGAACTGTGAATTATCTACTGTAGGAAACTAGAATCCTTGGTCAATACATAACATTAGCATATTCCTGAGAAAATCATCTTGGCCTCTAGCATTTTTACTTTTTTCCAAGGCTCTGTAAAAATTTTAACACTGCCATCCTGGATGCTAATTTTTTATTTAATCTGTCTGCCTTCTATGATAACGTTTTTGTTTTTCCTCTACTGCAGACTATTTAAAACGTTTAAACATCTCATTTTTGAAGATCCATCTTTTTCTTGGTGATGAAATTAGCTTTTTAGTAAAGAAACATTTTTGGTAAAAGCATTTCCATGTGCTTGAAAAATTAAAATGTAAATTGATGTTTAATGACAGTAGTTTGCTAATTGGCACTGAGAGAATCACAGGGGAAAAAATCCTAACAGAGTTCGCAAAACTTATTTTATAAAGGATTTTCATTTTATTTTATAAGTCATTTGCCTCAAACTAGGAACCACACTTATGGCTTTCTTCCAGATTTGTTTTCATACTGAGAAAAAATTGCACTGAATGTGTTTTTTAAACTTCGATGACATCAAATGAAAGAGACTTTTTAAAATACTTAACATACAAGATATAAATTTAATATTGTGTGCTGTTTGCTTTTATTAATGCCGTTTATACTCACTTTAGTTTATTTTTATCTCAGCCCGTTTTTAAACAGTGATGGAATCTTTTTCTGTTAAGTTTGATCTATGACTATATGCACACTGCATTAATGGAGTGAGTTGCCTATAAGTATTATAACCCTAACAACATCATAAAGTCCATCTTCAGATCGATTAATAATTTACAAGTGTTTCACAACATCATAACTAAATTAGCATTTTAAATCTTTTGTAATTTATGTGCACCCCCCCATACTACTTATTACCAAATGCCTGTTGAACTGACTAATCAAATGCCAATCTTAGCACCTAATAGAGGTCCCAGAGAGTTAGCATTCATGCCATGATAATTATTATTATTTATTATTTAGAATTATATTAAATTGATTCATTGTTAAGTGCATTAAAATAATTTCATCTAACAAATTTATACATTGATTTCCATGTGCTTTTGAAGTGCTGAAGAATCTGCGTTTTAAGGTTCCAGCTAGATTTATAGAGAATTTTTCTGTATTGCAACTGGTAGGAACAGCTGATTGGTATATGTGATGGTACGGGTCAGGTCCACGCTGCCAGTTCTTTCTGGGAGTTTCTTGAACCCGCCACCGCCAATAACGTACCAGAGGGATGAGCCAGCGAATGAGGGCACAACACACAAACCAAGGGGTTGGTGCAGAAGTGCTCCAGTGATTTTATTAAAACCATCAAAGAACAAATATTGCCCAAAAAGTGTAGTGTTTTCTTCAATAAATAAACAATCCTTTAAAATGGTGACTTCCGTGATTTAAAAATCCGGATTATAAAGAGATTAAATCCAACAGCCATCAGGTCCTTCATATTCGACGGACAAGCCTGGCACCTCTCCAATTCCATCTCCTCAGCTCACCAATTGCTTGTTCAGTTAGCAGAGACACTAGCAGCCACAGTTCTTCCCACTGGACCCCCATCTTAGCTGCTTCCAAGCAGCACCGACCAGACTGCTCCAGGTCAATTGTCCTCCTGTCTTCCTTCTCGCACCCCTGGCATACCTCAGATCCCTGTGACAGAACACCAGCTCAATCATCCCCACTCCTCAACAGATAATCAGTCTAAACTGCATATTGCACCTTTTACAACATCATGGCTTCATAGTAGAAGAGTCTGGGTGCTGAACTGGCCTGCCTGTAGTCCACACCACTCACCAGTTGAAAACATTTGGGGCATCATGAAACAAAAAAATTGAAGAAAGAAGACCCAGGACTGTTGAGCTGCTAGAATCCTATATCACACCGGTCTCCTCAGTTACCAGATGTTTACGGACTATTGTTAAAAGAAGAAAGGATGCTACACAGTGGTAAATATGGCCCTGTCCCAGTTTTTTTGAGACGTGTTGCTGCTATCAAATTAAAAATGACTGTATTCTTTTCTAAAAATGCTACATTTTCACTACTTAAACATTTGATATGTTTTCTTTGTTCTATTGTGAATAAAATATTGGTTTATGAAATTTGCAAATAATTGCATTCTGTTTTTATTTACATTACACAAAGCATTCCAACTTTTTTGGAATTGGGGTTGTACTTTATTAATTCCTTTTTTATTTTATTGATTTTATTTGAATAAAATAATATTCCATACAATCAAGACGTAACTTTTACAACAAAGAAAATAACATAACATATAATCAAGTCAAACTTAGTAAGCCAGAATTCAGCCCCTGCCCAAAAGAATGAGAGGAGAGACAAAACTAAGAGCAAATCTTTAACAACAACAACATTTATTTATATAGCACATTTTCATACAAATGATGTAGCTCAAAGTGCTTTACATAATGAAGAAAGAGAAAAAAGACAAAATAAATAAGAAAACAGAATTAGGGAACTCTAACTAACATAGAATAAAAGTAAGGTCAGATGGCCAGGGAGAACAAACAAAACAAAACAAAAAAAAAATTATTAACATGAACTTTTAAAATAAAACAATTTTGAACAGATCCTCTAAGTGAGAATTTTATTTCCTCCAATTTCAAATAGTACAGAACGTCAGTTACCCACTGACTTATACCAGGTAGGCTAGGATTCTTACAGTTGAGCACGATAAGTCTACATGTTAGTAGTGTGGTATAGGCAATTACAATCAATTTGTCCTTCTCACGTTAAGCCCATCAGGGGGTACACCAAACACCGCTGTTAATGGCTAGGAGTGATTGTGGCATCTGGCTGTCTGATAGGCGTTCAAAGATTTTTGTCCAGAATGATGTTAATACAGTGGGGCTATAGCTATGTTGCAATGTTCATAGGTTAAATCTCAGCCTGGACACATTTTGGACAATTTTAAATGAGATAAATATGCTTGATAAAAGATTTTAAGTTGAATGATTCCATGCTTTGTGCATATGGAGCTAGAGTGTATTCTTGCATCACTGCCTTCCACTCCTTTTCTGAGATGTTAAATGAAAGATCCTTTCCCCACTGTACCCTAGGATCTTTGAAAGGAAGGGACTTTAACTTTTTCATGTATTATCGAGAATTTGTCTGAGTATTCAAGACTGATCAAAATTTCTTCTGGAATACAAATCAGTGAGAGGTGTGGAAAATTGGGTAGGTTCCTTTTAACAAAGTTTCTGATTTGTAGGTAGTGGAAAAATTATGTTGATGGGAAGTTAAATTTGAAGAGTAATTGTTCATAAAGCATTATTTATACATCTAAAACAATTTTCTAATTGTTTTAATCCCAGACATTTTCCAAATATTAAATATTATGTAGGTCTGAGAGAGTAGAAAAGGGTGATTATCATGTAGAGATCCATCCATCCATCCATCCATTGTCTCCCGCTTATCCGAGGTCGGTTCGCGGGGGCAGCAGCTTGAGCAGAGATGCCCAGACTTCCCTCTCCCCGGCCACTTCTTCTAGCTCTTCCGGGAGAATCCCAAGGCGTTCCCAGGCCAGTCGAGAGACATAGTCCCTCCAGCGTGTCCTGGGTTTTCCCTGGGGCCTCCTCCCGGTTGGACGTGCCTGGAACACCTCACCAGGGAGGCGTCCAGGAGGCATCCTGATCAGATGCCCGAGCCACCTCATCTGACTCCTCTCGATGCGGAGGAGCAGCGGCTCTACTCTGAGCCCCTCCCGGATGACTGAGCTTCTCACCCTATCTTTAAGGGAAAGCCCAGACACCCTGCGGAGGAAACTCATTTCAGCCGCTTGTATTCGCGATCTCGTTCTTTCGGTCACTACCCATAGCTCATGACCATAGGTGAGGGTAGGAACATAGATCGACTGGTAAATTGAGAGCTTCGCCTTGCGGCTCAGCTCCTTTTTCACCACGACAGACCGATGCAACGCCCGCATTACTGCGGATGCCGCACCGATCCGCCTGTCGATCTCACGCTTCCATTCTTCCCTCACTCGTGAACAAGACCCCGAGATACTTGAACTCCTCCACTTGGGGCAGGATCTCGCTACCAACCCTGAGAGGGCACTCCACCCTTTTCCGGTTGAGGACCATGGTCTCGGATTTGGAGGTGCTGATTCTCATCCCAGCCGCTTCACACTCGGCTGCGAACCGATCCAGAGAGAGCTGAAGATCACGGCCTGATGAAGCAAACAGGACAACATCATCTGCAAAAAGCAGTGACCCAATCCTGAGCCCACCAAACCGGACCCCCTCAACACCCTGGCTGCGCCTAGAAATTCTGTCCATAAAAGATATGAACAGAATCGGTGACAAAGGGCAGCCCTGGCGGAGTCCAACTCTCACTGGAAACGGGTTCGACTTACTGCCGGCAATGCGGACCAAGCTCTGGCACTGATCGTACAGGGACTGAACAGCCCTTATCAGGGGGGCCGGTACCCCATACTATCGGAGTACCCCCCACAGGATTCCCCGAGGGACACGGTCGAATGCCTTTTCTAAGTCCACAAAACACATGTAGACTGGTTGGGCAAACTCCCATGCACCCTCCAGGACCCTGCTAAGGGTATAGAGCTGGTCCACTGTTCCGCGACCAGGACGAAAACCACACTGTTCCTCCTGAATCCGAGGCTCGACTATCCGACGGACCCTCCTCTCCAGGACCCCTGAATAGACTTTTCCAGGGAGGCTGAGGAGTGTGATCCCTCTGTAGTTGGAACACACCCTCCGATCCCCCTTCTTAAAGAGGGGGACCACCACCCCGGTCTGCCAATCCAGAGGCACTGTCCCTGATGTCCATGCGATGTTGCAGAGGCGTGTCAGCCAAGACAGTCCTACAACATCCAGAGCCTTGAGGAACTCCGGGCGTATCTCATCCACCCCCAGGGGCCCTGCCACCAAGGAGTTTTTTGACCACCTCGGTGACCTCAGTCCCAGAGATGGGGGAGCCCACCTCTGAGTCCCCAGGCTCTGCTTCCTCATTGGAAGGCATGTTAATGGGATTGAGGAGGTCTTCGAAGTATTCCCCCCACCGACCCACAACGTCCCGAGTCGAGGTCAGCAGCGCACCATCCCCACCATATACAGTGTTGACACTGCACTGCTTCCCCTTCCTGAGACGCCGGATGGTGGACCAGAATCTCCTCGAAGCCGTCCGAAAGTCATTCTCCATGGCCTCCCCAAACTCTTCCCACGCCCGAGTTTTTGCCTCAGCAACCACCAAAGCCGCATTCCGCTTGGCCTGCCGGTACCTATCAGCTGCCTCCGGGGTCCCACAGGACAAAAGGGTCCTGTAGGACTCCTTCTTCAGCTTGACAGCATCCTTCACCGCCGGTGTCCACCAGCGGGTTCGGGGATTGCCGCCACGACAGGCACCGACCACCTTACGGCCACAGCTCCGGTCAGCTGCCTCAACAATAGAGGCACGGAACATGGCCCATTTGGACTCAATGTCCCCCACCTCCCTCGGGATGTGGTCGAAGTTCTGCCGGAGGTGGGAGTTGAAGCTACTTCTGACAGGGGGCTCTGCCAGACGTTCCCAGCAGACCCTCACAACACGTTTGGGCCTACCACGCCTGACCGGCATCCTCCCCCACCATCGAAGCCAACTCACCACCAGGTGGTGATCAGTTGACAGCTCCGCCCCTCTCTTCACCCGAGTGTCCAAGACATGTGGCCGCAAGTCCGACGACACGACCACAAAGTCGATCATCGAACTGAGGCCTAGGGTGTCCTGGTGCCAAGTGCACATATGAACACCCCTATGCTTGAACATGGTGTTCGTTATGGACAATCCGTGACGAGCACAGAAGTCCAATAACAAAACACCGCTCGGGTTCAGATCAGGGGGGCCATTCCTCCCAATCACGCCCTTCCAGGTCTCACTGTCATTGCCCACGTGAGCATTGAAGTCTCCCAGCAGAACGAGGGAGTCCCCAGAAGGTATGCCCTCTAGCACCCCCTCCAGGGACTCCAAAAAGGGTGGGTACTCCGAACTGCTGTTCGGTGCATACGCACAAACAACAGTTAGGACCCGTCCCCCCACCCGAAGGCGAAGGGAGGCTACCCTCTCGTCCACCGGGGTAAACCCCAATGTACAGGCTCCAAGTTGGGGGGCAATAAGTATACCCACACCTGCTCGGCGCCTCTCACCGGGGGCAACTCCAGAGTGGTACAGAGTCCAGCCCCTCTCAAGGAGATTGGTTCCAGAGTCCAAGCTGTGCGTCGAGGTGAGCCCGACTATATCCAGCCGGAACCTCTCAACTTCGCGCACTAGCTCAGGCTCCTTCCCCTTCAGAGAGGTGACATTCCACGTCCCAAGAGCCAGTTTCTGTAGCCGAGGATCGGACCGCCAAGGTCCCCGCCTTCGGCCACCACCCAACTCACACTGCACCCGACCTCCTTGGCCCCTCCCATAGGTGGTGAGCCCATGGGAAGGGGGACCCACGTTGCCTCTTCGGGCTGTGCCCGGCCGAGCCCCATGGGTGCAGGCCCGGCCACCAGGCGCTCGCCATCGAGCCCCACCTCCAGGCCTGGCTCCAGAGTGGGGCCCCGGTGACCCGCGTCCGGGCAAGGGAAAACGCCGTCCAAAATGGTTTTTCTTCATAGGAGGTTTGTTTAACCGCTCTTTGTCTCATCCCTCACCTAGGACCAGTTTGCCTTGGGTGGCCCTACCAGGGGCATAAAGCCCCGGACAACAGAGCTCCTAGGATCATTGGGACACGCAAACCCCTCCACCACGATAAGGTGACGGTTAAAGGAGGGGCATGTAGAGATACAAGAGATAAAAACTTATCTGCCTTTAAGTGCATCCTGCATTACTTTCAAGTGACTGATGGACAATTGGACTATTAGTATACTGTAATGATGATAATTTGTAATTAGCTGGGTACAAAGTAGCGCATATAAAGAAGTACAGCAAGATTTTATTTTTATTGCAGACCAGACTTGTGTATGAGGGGCACCGAAAAATAATGAGAATTTTTTTCTGGAGGCTGGAGTGCTGTTTTTTCCAGCGTTTGCAGCTAGGTGTGTGTACTAGACTGTTCTCTGCATCATTTGGCTAAGCATCTTCCTTGGGGAAAGTTCTGTAATGTCAGTGTAATTTTTTTCTTGAGCCTCTGTTACCGTGTTCATCGATTTTATGATGGCAGACTTGAACGAATAACATGTTTGAATCAAATTCTGTTTTCTTTTGGGGAAAACAGCAGCAGAAGCTGTCACAGTGCTTAAAGAGGCTTTCAAAGAAGAAGCTTTGAGGCAGGCAAGGGCTTTTACCTTAAAGTGATCAAGCGATTCCATGATGCTGTGCACCGAAAACGACCCGAATTTCGTCAATCAGGCTAGTGGCTTCTGTATCACAACAATGCTCCCACCCACACAGCATTGAGTGTGTGGCAGTTTCTCACAAAAAACGGGATGTCAACAATTCATTCCCCCAACTCCCCGGTGCACCAACCAATTTTTTCTTATTTCCAAGAATGAAGAGGGACCTTAAAGGAAAGCGTTTTCAGGATGTAGAGGAGGTCAAGAAGCAAATGACAGAGGCACTGAAGGCTATCACTTTGCAACAGTTTCAGAACAGTCAGCTTTGAACAATGGAAAAAGTGGTGGGACAAGTGTATTGTGTCTCAGGGAGAGTATTTTAAGGGTGATTAAATTTTGGAAATGTTCAGAGAAATATACGATTTTTCTTGTTACTTTGGGTCTCCCCTGAAATATTCATCAATTTGTTTCAATTTCTAGGTCTTTGTAGCTTGTATATTTGCTGTCCATTAATAAAACTGAAAGTTAGGTAGTGTCATGCCCCATTCTGCTTTAGGTTGTTGTAGAGTTGCTCTTTGGATGCGTAGATGTTTTGAATCCCAAATAAGCGAGGTTATAATTGAGTCTAAAGAATTTAATGTTAATATTAATGTATATTAGGATACTCTGAAATAGAAAAAGAAGCTTGGAAAGGATGATCATCTTGATAATATTGATTCTCCCTGCTAATGTGAGGGGGATAGACCATCTGTTCACATCTTGTTCAATATTTTCCATGTTAATAGTAAAATTTTGTTGAAAAAGATACTTGTGGTGTTTACCCCTAGGTATTTAAAATGATCTGCTGAAATAAATGGGAAGGTGTCCAGTCTAACTTTGTGTCCTAGTGAGTTCTCTGGAAAAAGCAATTTTATTTTATTCAAATAAATTTTGAGTCCAGATATTTTCTGAAATTCTGTGCATTAAGGACTACTGGTATTGAAGTTTGTGGGTCTAATATATACAGTACCATATCATCTGCATATTGCAATGTTTTCTGTTCAAGTCTTTTTCTAAGAATCCCCTTTATCTCTGATGATATACAAATCTGATTAGCCAATTGCTCAATGGTGACTGCAAAAAGCAAAGGTAATAGGGGGCATCCTTGTTGAGTAACACATTTTAGTTTTAAGTAGTTTGCGCCAAACCCATATTTGTGCAAAATGGTGTACAGGTAGTCCCATTCAACCATTACAAATGCTTTTTCTGTGTCCAAAGGTAGCAAAATTTCTGATGTGTTAGATTTTATGGGGGAGTATATTACATTAAACAAAACATTGAAGATCAGAAGCTAAGTGTCCGCCTTCAATAAATAAATCCCTGGGCCTCCCTGCAGCAACTCCTGGCGACCCCCATGGTATTCAGCAGCGCTGTGCATTAAAACTCCACTGTCCATGAGGCCCTGCTGGCGGCCTGGGGCCTGGGGGTATTGGCCGGGATGAATGGCGAAGAATCATGATTCGGAGCGACCAGCCCCGCGAGGGACGTCTTCCTCCAGGAGGATCCATTGGTCGGGCCCTGGCAATGTCCTGAAACCTCCCGGGAGAACCTAGGGGGAACATTAAATGAAAAAGACCTCTGATCCCCTGTCCTCCTAGGACAACTTCGCCATAGGTGGCCTGTCCGACGGCATCTGTAGCACAACCACCGTCCCCCTGCTTGTATCCCTCTGTGAGACTGGAAACAGTCTGGAAACTTCTGCTCCACCTCTTTGTCCACTGAGGAGGGTTCCACGGCCGCCCCTGAGCTCTCAGTTCACTTTTCTATTTTGTCAGGAGACCCCCGCTTTATTTTAGGGATCTCCTGTTTAATCTGGGGCTTATCCACAGTTTGGGTCTCTCTATGAGAACAAGAGAGCCCTTTTACTGTCTGCACCCCCTTCGATTTATAATTGACCGGTGGAGGCGTCTTTAGATCCGCATCGCTCCAGGAGACAGCACTATCTAGCTGCTCCAGCACGATCGGGTCTCCCCCCGCCCACTCTGTCATGGTTTGCGACTCCCTTGTAGGGCACGCGGTGATTTGGCACCCACTACTAATTAATCGTGGGCTCGGTTCACACTGCATCCCTTTATGCTTATATACGGTACTAGTTGAACTCACCTGTACCACCGAATCAGTCATGATGGGAGGCTCCCGACCAAATTCCCATAGGTATTCATCCACCTTTCATAATGGCGGTTCAGCCGCTGCTCCCAGCTCTCCAACAATCTTCTTTATTGTTGCCACAATCTGCAAGAAACCGTGCATGGGCTGAAGCAACTTCTCTAGCTTGCGCACATACAAAAAGTTATTTAATTCAGTCGGAGACAGGCACGAGCCATCACTAGCCAAACCTCCCGACCGGGAGCCAATGAGCATGCCCACCCTTGGCACGTGCTTGATTGGGTTGCGCACAGGCTTCTGGGAATTGGAGTTCTCTATGGACGAGGACCGAGCCACCATCTTTGGCTGACTGCGTTCTGCCTGTTTTAATTTGTCGGCAGATCAACCAGCCATTTCTCGGCCCTCCTTACCTTCTCATGGGTTGAGCGGTGCTTCGCTCGTCTCCCCCTTTCCCTTCGGAAAGTCTAAGTCCGTCTTCTTTTGAGCGAAGTCGAAAGTAGCAGGACACGGACCTCCTCCGTTCCCCAGTCCCAGTCCCCGACATGCGGAAGTCCGTTGTGTTGTCCGTCTGCCTGCACAAAAGCGCCACACCATCTTCGGGAGATTCTCCTGCATCCCTCAGAACCTCCGGATGATCTTTTCCGAGGTATGTGCATGGTACAAAATGAGTAATTTTAAATAAGTTATCTATTATATCTCTGGCACATACCTCGTTGTAGTTTTCTTCATCCGGAGGCCTCTCCCAATCCGTGTAGCCACCCTGTAACTCATCCCGAGTGTCGGCCATGACGAGCATGGAACCTCCGCTGGCATTGTTGCTCTGCTTTGCCTTCTTCTTCCCTATGACGGACTTGAAAATAGGGTTAGTGTCTTGACACTGCCTTCTTGGGGTATTCTGTGAACAGTAAAATTTTTTTTAATTCAGGTCCTCTGAGAATCCTGCCGGGACTACGCCAGCTGTAACCGTTTAAGGGTCCCCGTGACCCCTTGAACCCTCAGACCAGACATCAGACACCAGATAAAAGTTCAAAATTAATTTATTATAATAATAAATGTGCACAAAGCACCACCATTCCACTATACTCAATAATAATCAAATAAACAATCCTCCAATCTTCCAGACGCTTAGCCACCCTGCCTCCCAACTCAGCTCAATCCGTCTGGGATTTCCCACAGTCCTTTATAGTCCTCGACCCGGAAAAAACTTCTCTTTTTTCTTCAGCCCGGAAGTATATCATTTCTTCCGTTCCCGTGACTTGAAAATACTTCCGAGCTATATGGAAAATATAAATCCCTGGGCCTCCCTGCAGCGACTCCTGGCGGCACACATGGTATCCAGCAGGGCTGTGCATTAAAACTCCACTGTCCATGGGCCCTGCTGGAATTCGGGGCACTTCCATGTTGCAGGGAGGGCTCCATCTGGCGTCCTGGGGGTATTGGCCGGGATGAACAGCCGGCCATATCCCACAGACTGCATAGTTCCAGTAACTGAGAAAGCAAAGTGAAGGTATTTAAATAAAAGTACTTACCGTTGGTTGTCTGTGCATGAAGGGGGGGTAACCATAGTTCTTTATTTTCTGGCTGTCTCCTTGAAAATTAAGATGTGTATGCAAATCAAGATGCAATTCTAAACATTGCACTTTGGTCAGGTTCCCATGGGCTCACCACCTATGAGAGGGGCCAAGGAGGTCGGGTGCAGTGTGAGTTGGGTGGTGGCCGAAGGCGGGGACCTTGGCGGTCCGATCCTCGGCTACAGAAGCTGGCTCTTGGGACATGGAATGTCACCTCTCTGAAGGGGAAGGAGCCTGAGCTAGTGCGCGAGGTCGAGAGGTTCCGGCTAGATATAGGACTCACCTCGACGCACAGCTTGGACTCTGGAACCAATCTCCTTGAGAGGGGCTGGACTCTCCACCACTCTGGAGTTGCCCCCGGTGAGAGGCGCCAAGCAGGTGTGGATATACTTATTGTCCTCCGACTTGGAGCCTGTTCATTGGGGTTTACCCTGGTAGACGAGAGGGTAGCCTCCCTCTGCCTTTGGGTGGGGGGACGGGTCCTAACTGTTCGGAGTACCCACCCTTTTTGGAGTCTCTGGAGGGGGTGCTAGAGGGCATACCTTCTGGGGACTCCCTCGTTCTGCTGGGAGACTTCAATGCTCATGTGGGCAATGACAGTGAGACCTGGAAGGGCGTGATTGGGAGGAATGGCCCCCCCAATCTGAACCCAAGCGGTGTTTTGTTATTGTACTTCTGTGCTCATCACGGATTGTCCATAACGAACACCATGTTCAAGCATAGGGGTGTTCATATGTGCACTTGGCACCAGGACACCCTAGGCCTCAGTTCGATGATCGACTTCGTGGTCGTGTCATCGGACTTGCGGCCACATGTCTTGGACACTCGGGTGAAGAGAGGGGCGGAGCTGTTAACTGATCACCACCTGGTGGTGAGTTGGCCTCGATGGTGGGGGAGGATGCCGGTCAGGCCTGGTAGGCCCAAACGTGTTGTGAGGGTCTGCTGGGAACGTCTGGCAGAGCCCCCTGTCAGAAGTAGCTTCAACTCCCACCTCCAGCAGAACTTCGACCACATCCCGAGGGAGGTGGGGGACATTAAGGGCCATGTTCTGTGCCTCTGTTGTTGAGGCAGCTGACCGGAGCTGTGGCCGTAAGGTGGTCGGTGCCTGTCGTGGCGGCAATCCCCGAACCCGTTGGTGGACACCGGCGAGAGGAGTCAGATGAGGTGGCTCGGGCATCTGATCAGGATGCCTCCTGGACGCCTCCCTGGTGAGGTGTTCCGGGCACGTCTAACTGGGAGGAGGCCCCGGGGAAGACCCAGGACACGCTGAAGGGACTAGGTCTCTCGGCTGGCGTGGGAACGCCTTGGGATTCTCCCGGAAGAGTTAGAAGAAGTGGCTGGGGAGAGGGAAGTCTGGGCATCTCTGCTCAAGCTGCTGCCCCCGCGGCCCGACCTCGGATAAGCGGTAGAGGATGGATGGATGGATGGACTTTGGTCAGGTGCATGCACAAGGCAAAGGAAGCTGGAAAACACAGTCAAATGAGGGAATTCCTTTTTATGGGTATTGAGTTTATTTTTGGTTTAATGCTTTTGTTCAGGTTTACTTTATTTTGATCATAACTGGATAAAAGAGAGATCATTTTTGTTATCATTGTTTCTATTAGGTGTTGTGAATAGTTTGGTTTTTCGAATTTCACAGGTTGCTTTCCCCTTTAGGGTAGCAGTTAGTTCCGTCCAGCTGCAGGGTAGTCATCTAATGACCGAGAGAGTGGCTCAGTGGCTGGCTACTTCAGTGTAGTGTAGCTAAATCCTATTAGTCAGTGTGGGCTCCTGATTTTTCTCAGGTTGAGGAGTTGGGTTATTCAAGACTGCATCAGAGCCTTATGTTTTTAAATGTTAGATCTTTTTCTGCTTCTTCAAGAAAACTAAAGATGTACAGTATAATTGGCCATCAGTAATCACTTTAAATATGGCTGGAAACAAGAAGCTTTATCTGATTTCAGCTTTGCATAAGCGCCGTTTAATGCTGTAGAATGCAACTCGTTTGACAGCTGTTGAAGGGGAGAAATCTGTGAAAACACAAATGCATTTATTTTCAAATATGATCTCCTTTTCTCTCTGAGAGTTAACATCAAGTTTTCTTTAACCCGTAGATTGTCGAATTGGACAATCGGGTTTCTCAGTTTTGAAGCATTCGAGCCATGTATGCAATAAGCTGGTGAGATCTGTGTCTAATTTTAAGTCCTCTGCAGTTATTTTAGAGAATAATTCAACTATGAATTTCACTGGGTTTGGGCTTCCATAATTTTCAGAGAGACCTCCGATAAGGTAAGCGAAACCACCATGGGAAGAGATGCTATTTGCCATGTCTTTCCCTCCACTGCTCCAAATAGCCACAGAATGAATGCAGTCAGAGGAGGCCTGACCATGCCCAGCAATCATTCCAAAGAGCCTACCAACAGTAGTCAGGTCTTTTGTTTTTTTTCCAGTTTTGAAGCAATCCAGAAAGAGAGAATGCTGCAGAGATCCACTTCATTAAGACGGCTGTATATTTGTTAATGCCAGTGTCTGATGTATTTTTGTTTGTATCATTTATTATTATTATTTAATAATCTGGGTTGGTCCTCTAACCTTTGACACTGAGATTGGCCTTTATTTCACACCACTTAATTGTTTTATTATGAAGGGATTATGTCAGTCAGTCATTATCCAACCCGCTATATGCTAACACAGGGTCATGGGGTTCTGCTGGAGCTAATCCCAGCCAGCACAGGGCACAAGGCAGGAACAAACCCTGGGCAGGATGCCAGCCCACCGCAGGGCACACACACACACAACTAGGGACAATTTAGGATCGCCAATGCACCTAACCTGCATGTCTTTGAACTGTGAGAGGAAACCAGAGCACCCGGAGGAAACCCACGCAGACCCGAGAAGCGAACCCAGGTCTCCTTACTGCGAGGCAGCAGTGCTACCACTGTGCCACCAATTTACATTCAAGTTTATCATTATATTGCTGGAGTTCACCCTTTTTAAAATGACTTTTATTTGAGAACCGGAAGTATACAAGTTTCACTAGTAAACATTATTTTTTTTGTATTTTATTTAATTTTGTTTATTATTTATGTGCTACGATTGATGGGTCATGTGACTCAAGTTCATTGTGTCAATGACATCAGTGTATGCCCTGTTAGAAAGTATCCTTCAGTTGGATAAAACTTAACCTTTCCAGCATTAGTTTCTCTTTTTAAGTAGGCTTAGCAGTTTGTTTTGGTTTTGTGATTCATTTTTAATTTAGAATTTAGATTTACTTCAGTGCCTTGTTTGCCCACTATATCTTTGATCTCCAGGTTTTGACTTTTCCCCTGGCTCTGAATCCAATTTTGATTTGCATTATTATATCCTCATCCTGCCTCATATTTTACATAAGCAAGACAGCATTTCAGGCAAACAGAATTACCAAGCACAAGAGAGACAGAAAAAGTAACACATGATATTCTCAAACCCATTTACTGCAGTTCAAGACTGTTGTGGGATACAAAATCTGCAGATTTTTTGCATGTATTTTCATTTTATCTTGTTCAAGACAAAACAACAGATGAACTTAATACTTGCACGGACAGATAAGATATAAGGCAATCTGTTTTCCTAAATCACAGTACCATTTGTTTGAACTGACCAGCAATTCAGGGGATGCCATAGGCTATTGATTACTTTAAAGTCTGGACATCTGGGACAACAACTTGCTAAATTGTTTTACAGCCTGAGAAAGGAAGACATGCCAGTAGGTACTAAGCAACAGTGTTTTGCAAGTTCACACCTCACAAGAACTAGCTCAAAGTTCAGTTCACACAGATTAAAATGAATAAATTCATGTTCATAGTTCACCATTTCATGTTCAGTTCATTTTGTTTTATTTAAGGAGTGAGAATAAATGACCCATGAGTTTACTTTTTTCAGTTTTGCATGCCTTATATAAGCTATTACAGTGTTCTTGTATAAAATACAATAATTAGACTTTTATTTAAATACACTTTATTGAGTTATACCCAGAAACAAACATGTAAAACCATTGTGAATAAGGTGCTATATAAGCATCCAACCCGGCACAGATTCACACTGAGGCATGTATAAATTGAACACAAATCTTTCTATTTTCTCTTCAGCCATGGGGCACGTCTTCCCCGTGTCCCACAGGCCCAACACAGTCCCACAAGCACTTAATGCAATAAACACAAATAAATCTTTTTCTTCACCTGTGGGGCACGTCTTCCCCGTGAACCCCACAGGCATAACACAGTCCCAAAGTACCTCTTTATCAAGACAGCAATCATTCCGTTGGCACCACCACTCCTCTCAGGCACCTCGTCCTCTTCCTCCCGATTCTGGCTAAAGGGTGGTTGCTGGCTTCTTTTATGGCCCTCCCGGGAATGCTCCTGGTGCTTGCTCACCTGTTCCAAATTGCACTCCCGTGTGGGGCCAATGGTTAGACCAGCTGGGCTTAACCATCTCCGCCTCGCCCCCTGGCGGCCATCCCAGGTCCCCACAGGGTTGGGAAGAACTACATCTCCCATGAAACCCTGTGGTAAACTGAGGCATCATCATTAACCAGGGAAGCTGCCACCAAGCATCCCGGGGGAGGTATTGAGGAGTCCATGGCTGCTCCCCCGGAACATAAGTAGAAGGGCTGTCCTGCCCGGGCATGGACCCTGGCTGTCATCCACATTGCCCCTCACCCAGATGAGACCCATGGCGCTCATCGGCATGCCCCACGAGGGACGGTCTTCTCCATAACGGGGAGTTGGTGTCCTCAGCACTACAACTCTGCCCTGTGGAAACAAAAGTAAATGGTCTGGGGGTGTTGCCCCGACGTCCCTGCCACTTGGACTTCCTCACAGGACAACATCGCCAGACGTGGTCACAGCGGCCGCAGTTGTAGCACACTCGACTCCCTTCAGCTCGACCCTTGCGGGAGTAAAAGCAGGCAGGAAACTCCTGCTCCTTCACCCGTTCAGTTAAGGGCTCCACACGTCCCGGGGAAAGGTACTGAAGAGTCTCTGATGGCTCCCCCGGAACATAAGTAGAAGGGGCGTCCTGGCCGGGCATGGGACCCGTCCGGCCACTACCATGCCCCTCTCCCAGATGAGACTCGTGAGGCTCATTGACCTGTCCCGCGAGGGTCAGTCCTCTCCTGGATAGGGAATCGGTGTCTTCTCTACGGCTCTGCCCTGTGGAAATATAATAAACAGATCTGGGGGTGTTGCCCCTACATCCCTGCCATTCGGACGTCCTCTCTGGACAACACCTCCAGACGTGGCCACAGCGGCCGCAGTTATGACATATCTGATTCTCCCCTGTTTGGCCCTTGCGGGAGCGGAAGCAGGCAGGAAACTCTCGCCCCTCCTTTTGATCAGTTGAGGGCTTATGGCGACTTTGCCCCTCTGCAGCATAACCCATCCGTTTTTTCTTTTCAACAGGCTCTTGTTGCGCTTTTTCCGGAGTTCCCGGCTTTTTCTTCCAGCTCCTTCTTTTTCCCTGAGGTGTAGTGGTGGTCTGAGTCCCTTTTTGGGACGAAGAGGAACCCTTCACCGTCTGCACCCCTCTAGATGCCCGCGAGACCGGCACCGGCAGCTGGGGCAAGGTGGTTTGGCAGCTGACATCTTTCAGCTGCCTGTCAGCACACTCTCCTGCCACGTTATCGGTCACCGTGGCAACGTCTTGTGTAGGGGCGGGCCGGCCTGACAAGCCGTATCAATCATGACGGCAGCCTCTGGGGTCTCTCCCCCCCCCCCCCCCACACTTTTACAGCATAGCCTTCACTTACTTGTACTTCGCTTTCTTGCAGGCTGGAGGATGACGCACCGTGTCTGCTGAGCTATCCAGTAAAGGTTTCTAACGGCGCTCCAAGCTTCTTGTCCAGACCTCCCTTCACCTCCTGCAGGACCTAAAAGATCTGGGCCAGAGACTGCAGAAGTAGGAGGACCGCCTCTACCTCGCGTGCAGCCCAGGAGAAGTCAGTTTTATCGGCCGGCGACAGGCTTGAACTCACCTCGTCTTGCGCCGACTGTGACTCGAGGAGGCCCTGTGCTTTCTTTACAGGTGCCTCCAGGGCATCTTCGGGAGTGGGGTGGAGGTTCGTCGTTCCTGTCTGCATATCACTATCGACGGGCCACCGATATATATCCCCCCACCCCTTACCTGTCACAGGGAGTGGTTCCTGTTTCTCCGCCAGGACAACCATACCAGGGACGTCTTCCGGGCCCTCGTCTCTCGAGCATTGTCCGGAGTGGAATAGGGCCCCCAGGTCAGCGTAGATCCCCTCGGAGCTCATCTCACTGTTGCGCCACGGACAGGCATCTGCCGGCCATTGACAGGGATCCGTCTCTTTTGTACCTAGGAGGCAGGCATACGGAACAATTCCAAATCTTACCCCAGACGGATCATCTCAGGGTCCGTCACCGACCTCTCTATTGATCCCGTTGCTCTTAACGGCATGGCCATGTCTGGTCGCCAGCTTTTGACCACACGCAGTCTTTTTCCCCATTCCGTATGGTGTTACTGTGGGTGTCTTTCTAGCGGCTCCCTGCTGCTCGTGCAGGTGCGTGCCTCGCGCTGCTGGGTTGCCTCGGGAGTGCGCTCTGCGCTTGCAGTGTGCTCTCTGCCTCGGGAGTGTGCTCTATGCTGGTAGTGCGCTCTCCACCTCGGGAGCGCGCTCTGCACTGTGCTGTGTCTGTTCACCCGTGGTTATGTCGGGTGCGCGCTACTCGCACTGTTGTGTTGTGCACATGCCTCGCTCCGCTGCATGTAGCAGCATGCTGCTATGCCGGGTCTCCACACAATATTTATGTACAGGTCCCGGTCCAAATGGATGGACCGGAATCCTGCCGACTACGCCAGTGTAAATAAGGCGCTATATAAGCGTCCGACCCGGCACAGATTCACACTGAGGCATGTATAAATTGAACACAAATCTTTCTATTTTCTCTTCACCCGTGGGGCACATCTTCCCCGTGTCCCACAGGCCCAACACAGTCCCACAAGCACTTAATGCAATAAACACAAATAAATCTCCACACCATATATGCTAATATCCTCCCAGTCAAAAAAGAAATTAAATAGATGCAAGTATGCATATAAATTACCGCTCTATTTCCAACTGTGTGACACAAATGGTGACTGTGGAACCAGCATGTAGGTGAACTAACCTATTACCCTACTGGTCAAAATTTGCATCACATAGTGCATGTCCGGGGAACATATAATGTTTTCCTAAAGGCGAAAATGGAGCTTCACCGCGTGCTTGTGTCAGTGAGGGTGCAGCAGGCAGTACAAGTACAAGCAGGCAGACACAGACAGTGCCTATTTGATTTTACGTTATTTTTTCCAGATACAAATAAATTTCAAAAATTTGTACAAAATAAATATTCATAAAAATCCACTATTTGTGCTTACCTGAATACAAACTCGTCTCCACCCCTACATTACAGGGTAAGGCAAAACGTTTAATCTGGACCTAAACCTGATCCAGAATGTCACATAAAACTGAACTAGCTCATGCAAATACGTTATGTTAAGTTCACTGTTATTAGTAAAAAGAGCTTGTTCAATGAACACGCTCTTTTGAACTAGTTCATGCACAACACTGCTGAACAACATCAAAAAGTTTTATTGTTTGGGAAAATGGACAAGTGAATTCATTCATCATATTGACAGTCAGCCAATCAGAATATCTAACAATCACACCTTGCAAAACCTCCTGGTAGAATTTTATAATAAACATGCTTCGTCTGAAGACAGAAGAAGAGAATAGAGTGACGTCAGAAGAAAACAGAGCGACGTTAACATGCGACCGTTTCCATCTGCTCGTCAGAAAAGCATCTAATGAACAACTACGAGTGCTAGATTACAAGCCGGCTAGAACATTCATCCTTGTCATCTTTACTTTTTCGGAAGGTTTTTCTTAAGACTATATATATCCAGACTTTGCTATCCACATTTTCTTTTATGCTTTTCTCTACTGGTATTATTATTCATGTAATAAATACCACGCTGCTTTTAACTTTCTATACTTGGTCTTCATATTTAGAGTGATTGAAGTAATAAGGTAAATTTCTTTGAGCACCTGGAGCAGTATGGAGGTGCCATATGATCCAAACTGCAAGGTTTATCGAGCTGCAGATGACGAGCTCTGTCCAGTAATAAGCAGTGCATTAAAGTAAAACATTCACTGATTGATAAATGGCATATAGCCAGGGATGTTGAGTCTTTCTATGTTTGAATATATTCTTGGAGACCTAAGGTAATATTTAGGTCTGAGATATATCTAAAACATCACACTTTCTTCAAGCCTATAATAAGTAAGACTCTCTGAGTACTAGGAAAAGTGGACTGTGCATGTGTTATTCTTTAGGTACTTGTGTGGGTTAAAGTGCTAGGGAATAACATGCATGTGTTAACGTCTTTCATATGGTACTTTTCTGTTTAGGGTCTGTATGAGTGCATATATCTGTGTATATACAGTGCATCCAGAAAGTATTCACAGCGCATCACTTTTTCCACATTTTATTATGTTACAGCCTTATTCCAAAATGGATTAAATTCATTTTATCCTCAGAATTCTACACACAACACCCCATAATGACAAACGTGAAAAAAGTTTACTTGAGGTTTTTGCAAATTTATTAAAAATAAAAAAACTGAGAAATCACATGTACATAAGTATTCGCAACCTTTGCTCAATACTTTGTTGATGCACCTTTAGCAGCAATTACAGCCTCAAGTCTTTTTGAATATGATGCCACAATCTTGGCACACCTATCCTTGGCCAGTTTCGCCCATTCCTCTTTGGGAAGCGTCGGTGCACAGCCATTTTAGGATCTCTCCAGAGATGTTCAATCGGATTCAAGTCTGGGCTCTGGCTGGGCCATTCAAGGACATTCACAGAGTTGTCCTGAAGCCATTCCTTTGATATCTTGGCTGTGTGCTTAGGGTCGTTGTCCTGCTGAAAGATGAACCGTCGTCCCAGTCTGAGGTCAAGAGTGCTCTGGAGCAGGTTTTCATCCAGGATGTCTCTGTACATTGGTGCAGTCATCATTCCCTTTATCCTGACTAGTCTCCCAGTCCCTGCCAGTGAAAAACACCCCCACAGCATGATGCTGCCACCACCATGCTTCACTGTAGGGATGGTATTGGCCTGGTGATGAGCGGTGCCTGGTTTCCTCCAAACGTGATGACTGGCATTCACACCAAAGAGTTCAATCTTTGTCTCATCAGACCAGAGAATTTTCTTTCACATGGTCTGAGAGTGTTTCAGATGCCTTTTGGCAAACTCCAGATGGGCTGCCATGTGCCTTTTACTAAGGAGTGGCTTCCATCTGGCCACTCTACCATACAGGCCCAATTGGTGGATTGCTGCAGAGATGGTTGTCCTTCTGGAAGGTTTTCCTCTCTCCACAGAGGACCTCTGGAGCTCTGACAGAGTGACTATCGGGTTCTTGGTCACCTCCCTGACTAAGGCCCTTCTCCCCCGATCGCTCAGTTTAGATGGCCGGCCAGCTCTAGGAAGAGCCCTACTGGTTTCGAACTTCTTCCACTTACGGATGATGGAGGCCACTGTGCTCATTGGGATCTTCAAAGCAGCAGAAATTTTTCTGTAACCTTCCCCAGATTTGTGCCTCGAGACAATCCTGTCTCGGAGGTCTACAGACAATTCCTTTGACTTCATGCTTGGTTTGTGCTCTGACATGAACTGTAAACTGTGGGACCTTATATAGACAGGTGTGTGCCTTTCCAAATCATGTCCAATCAACTGAATTTACCACAGGTGGACTCCAATTATCATCATCTCAAGGATGATCAGGGGAAACAGGATGCACCTGAGCTCAAGTTTGAGCTTCATAGCAAAGGCTGTGAATACTTATGTACATGTGCGTTCTCAATTTTTTTATTTTTAATAAATTTGCAAAAATCTCAAGTAAACTTTTTTCACGTTGTCATTATGGGGTGTTGTGTGTAGAATTCTGAGGAAAAAATGAATTTAATCCATTTTGGAATAAGGCTGTAACATAACAAAATGTGGAAAAAGTGATGCGCTATGAATACTTTCCAGATGCACTGTATGTGTTAATCTTAAAGTGCAACAGTAGACCAATATGGAAATGAACTTGATAAGTACACTTACCCTTGAAGAAAATAGGTAAAGAGTAAGTAGAGGGAAATGCCATGATAACACACAGACCATGTGACAGTCAGAGTTTGACCTGGCATTTTAAGGCACCAGGAAGAAGCTAATCCATAATGTCACTGTGGTGCCCCAAGAGTGAACTTGAGATAACTTGAGACTTATGTTAGACAATTGAAACAAACAAGCGTGGAGAGGAAGCCAAAATTTTGCTAATAGCATGACTTGCTCTTCAATTAAGGACTTGTTAGGAATGAAACATGGCGGCCAAGAATATCTAAGGCCTAGAATCCAAACTCTTACCATGGTATCATTTACAACAGTATTTATGGATCTTAAGTGCAATCTGAACTTACTATATTACCATTGTCACACATATGCACATGGGAGGCAACTGGAGGGCTCAAAAAGGGATAATTCCATGCCAGACCAAGGGGTAGCAGAGTGCACTGATCCTTCCTCTTTTTCATCAACAGACCAACCATGGAAAATTTTGCTTGAACTTGATGACGTCACTTCCAGTTCTTGACCTAATGACATCACTTCCCCTGGACTACTTTAAAACCACCTTGTTTGCCTGTCTGTTTTGTTCTATTTTTGGACTGAAGTCTGTTGAGACCTGTTTTCATTGAACCAAACCAAAGCGGCTGCCCCCAAACTTTTTCCTGTGTTTGTCGAATCCTTTCACAGTGCTATAGTCGGTAGGATGGTTGTCTCCAGGAAGAACCAGGAGCAGAACCTAAAAACTGAACTCTGGCCCTTCTGGGTCCAGGTGTGAAAGTACCGTACCCAAGTGACCGAGTATGAGGTGTGGGTTGTGGATCAGGAGGACCAGGCACAAGTTCCATCCCAGGAGTCAGTATTTAATACAGTCCACAGGGAGAGTGTGAAGAGGGCTAACAGAATAAAGCCATGCTGGAAGGGGGAAGTACATAAGGCTTATTATGGTCTCTCGGAGGAAGAGACTGCCCATTCAAACCCCACAAGGCAAAGACCTTTGCAAAAGGTGGGGGAGCCCTGGGCCAGCAGGCGAGGAAACTATTGAAGTGGGAGTTTGACCCAGAGCGGCTAACCTGCACTCAGGCCCTCAGCTTATGGGTCAAAATCGGATGCTGGCTAAAGAAACAACGCCCAACAGGTGGTGGAACAACTTGCCTGTTTCCTTGTGCTTAACACTCTACCTGAATAGATAGATAGATAGATAGATAGATAGATAGATAGATAGATAGATAGATAGATAGATAGATAGATAGATAGATAGATAGATAGATAGATAGATAGATAGATAGATAGATAGATAGATAGATAGATATCTCACCTAGCTTGCCTGGGGACAATAATTTAAAAATATGATGAACCTCACAGAGGCCATTGAGAAACACTGGGTGGCTTCATACTCTGGGAGAACCGAGTAGTGTCAGAATGAAACCCAACCAGTGTGTGTCCCTAAAACTGAGCCCTGTCTTAACCAGTTGGAGTGAGCGTTGAAGCCACTGATTGCGAGGCCGCATCTTTTGCTTGGCGACGAAGTGGTCTGCACAGGTGGAGAGAGAGGTAGTGGTAATGGTAAATGGGTTTAAGGTACTGTGATGATGCGGGTTTGTTCCATGCTCCCATCTTCCTAAAACAACAAAAATCAAAACAGTGTCCAAATAAATAGTGCAGTGTATTCAAAAGTCTTCAAATAAATAATCCATTAAAACGGGTAAAAGGTGGAGGTTAAAATCCAATAGAAAAAAATCTTTTAAAAACAACAAGGTTAAAACAATGGCTGGAAGCAATCTCTTAAAATCCAAAGTACGGTGCCTTCTTCTTTCTACCTGGCAGCTCCCCTTCTTCTCCCATCGGGCTTTGCAACAGGGGAGTCGCACTACCTGAAGGTGCAGCTGCCTTCCACACTGATCCAGCAGCCCTCCAATCCCTGGCTACGTCGGGCTCCATCTGGACCGAGACTTGGGTTCTTTCCCCAGCGGCCAGGGCGCTCATGCTGGGGTTAAACCATCCCAAAGCCTCCACGACTGCTGCTGCCTTTCGATGGCCAGTCGTCTTCAATACCGGTCACTCCAGCTCCATGATCGCTCAGCTGGAGCGACCGCTTTCTTCAGCCCCACCGAGTGTCGGGCAAACACTCCTCTGCAGGGGCTCACCTCCCAGCTGCCGGCCTTTGCTCCAACGAGCCTGCTCTCTCTCACTCGCTCGCTCTCTCTCTCTATCTCTCGCATCGACTATCCTCTCCCTGCTTCCTGCCGCCTTCTTCTCTGCAACCTCCCTCTCTTTCTTTTCTTTTTTCCCCCCTCCTAGCCATCTCGTGCTTCTATATATCACGGGGATGTGAATCAGCTGTGGCAATCAGCAGCTCCCGGGAACAATTACGGATGCAAACGACTCCTCACCTGTGCACTTAAGTGAGGTTCGCCTGCATCACAAATACCCCGGGAACCGATCCACCACACACACCACTCCCCCTCGCTAAACCGCGAGTGTGGCGATTATTTATTTAAAAAGTGACCCTGTTAAATTGAGCTGTGGACCCGCTACACCACAGGTACAAGCCCTGATAGATTTCTGCAGTATTATATCCATTGTTGTTCACTGTTTTGTGTTGCCGTGGCCATGGCTAAAGCTTAAGACCAATCTGACCTGACCACAGAAATACAGTACCTGTCCATACAGGTCCAGCTCCTGTTTCATTGGTCATGAAGGATCGCTAAAAAAATTAATGGTAACGGTCCTTCAGGATCCACCCTTTCCAGTGATACTCGGGCAAGACTGGTCTGATAATAGAAGTGGTTTAATACAAACCACTCCTAAACAAAGATTGGGTGTAGAAATGGATGGGGAATATACGTCCCAAGCTGCCTCCATTATTTCCATCTTAGTGATTGGCAATAATGGATACAATGAGGCTATTAGAAATAAACTGGATACATTAGGGTTAAAAGTCAAGATGGAGGTAAAAAGCTTAGGGGTAACTGTTGACTGTAATCTGAATTTTAAATCGCATATTAATCAGATCACTAGGACAGCATTTTTTCACTTAAGAAACATAGCACGCGTTTGTTTTCAGTCGACTAGATTACTGTAACGCAATCCTCTCAGGAAAACCCAAAAAAGACATAAATCATTTGCAACTAGTGCAGAATGCAGCTGCTACAATCCTAACCAGGAAAAGAAAATCCGAGCACATTTCTCCAGTTTTGATGTCACTACACTGGTTACCTGTGTCATTCAGGATTGACTTTAAAATTCTGCTTATGGTTTATAAAGCCTTAAATAATCTCGCCCCATCTTATATATTGGAATGTCTGACACCTTATATTCCAAATCGTAACCTCAGATCCTCAAATGAGTGTCTCCTTAGAATTCCAAGAGCAAAACTTAAAAGAAGTGGTGAGGCGGCCTTCTGCTGTTATGCACCTAAAATCTGGAATAGCCTGCCAATAGGAATTTGCTAGGCTAATACAGTGGAGCACTTTAAAAAACTGCTGAACACACATTATTTTAACATGGCCTTCTCATAACTTCACTGTAATTTAATCCTGATACTCTGTATATCCAATTCATTATAATAATTATTCATGGTGGCTCTAAATTCTGTACTAACCCCTATTCTCTCTTCTGTTTCCTTTTCCGGTGTCCTTTTGGCGGTGGCTTGCGCCACCACCATCTACTCAAAGCACCGTGATGTTCCAACAGTGATCCATCATCATCAAGTCCTTCCGTGAGAACCCTAAATACAAAGAGGACTATTTCATTTATGTTAGGTAGAATGCCCAGAGGGGACTGGGCGGTCTCGTGGCCTGGAACCCCTGCAGATTTTTTTTTTTGTTTGTTTTTTCTGTCCCCCCTGGCCATCGGACATTACTCTTTTTCTATGTTAACTAATGTTGTCTTATTTTAATTTCTTATTTTGTCTTTTATTTTTATTTTATTTTCTTCATTATGTAAAGCACTTTGAGCTACTTTTTTGTATGAAAAAGTGCTATATAAATAAATGTTGTTGTTGTTGTTGTTGTGTATAGAGCCGGCTGAGAGCAGAGACACAGCTCCTTGGAGTGACATGACAATTCCTGGGCCATTGCACTTTGGGATGTCATCGCCCAGCGCTGCTGCAGAACAGGATTAAACCATGGCCCTTGATGTTCTGGCCCCGATGATGATACATCCCCTGGATGACTTTAAAACCTCCATGTTTGGCTGTCTGTTTTGTTCTATTGTTGGACTGAAGTCTGTTGAGACCTGTTTACATTGAACCAAACTTTCATCTTTGGTAGTCTATTTCAAGTATACAGACGGCTGCCCCCAAACCTTTTCTTGTGTTTGTTGAATCCTTTCACACCATTTAAAAACCTTGGGCAGACATGGAGATAGCGGGTGACATCATCCATTCTGATGTGGCTAAATTACAAACACAACACACCGAGGCACTTGTGCTAATCGCTGGAGACTTCAACCATGTAACGCTGGAGAAAACATTACCTGCCTTCTCCCAGTATTTGGATTGTAACACCCGGGGAAATAGGACTATTGACCTACTGTATGCAAACGTTAAAGACGCATACAGCGCCACCCCGCTGCCTGTGCTTGGGAAAGCAGATCATAACCTGGTTCTGCTTCAGCCTCACTACAAACCAAGGGTGAGGGAGCTACCTACAATCACACTCTCATTCAGGAAGTGGTCCCCTGAGGCAGAGCAGGCTCTGGAAAACAAGGCTTTGGAAAACATCTTGCATCACCCCAGTCCCAAAGGTATCACGTCCTAGTGAGATGAATGACTTCCAGCCTGTCGCCCTGACGTCACATGTGATGAAGACCATGGAGCAGCTGCTGCTTCACCACATGAGGCCACAGGTCCGCCACGTCCTCGACCCTCTGCAGTTTGCATAACAGGAGAAGGTGGGAGCGAAGGATGCCATCATCTACATGCTACACAGATCCGTCTCCCACTTGGACAGAGGCAGTGGTGCTGTAAGAATTATGTTTCTGGACTTCTCTAGCGCCTTCAACACCATCCAACCTCTGCTCCTTAGGGACAAGCTGACAGAGATGGGCGTAGATTCATACCTACTAGCATGGATTGTGGACTATCTTAAAGACAGACCTCAGTATGTGCGTCTCGGGAACTGCAGGTCTGACATTGTGGTCAGCAACACAGGAGCACCGCAGGGGACTGTATTTTCTCCGGTCCTGTTCAGCCTATATACATCGGACTTCCAATACAACTTGGAGTCCTGCCACATGCAAAAGTTCGCTGACGACACTGCTATCCTGGGCTGCATCAGGAGTGGGCAGGAGGAGGAGTATAGGGACCTAATCAAGGACTTTTTTAAATGGTGCGACTCAAACCACCTACACCTGAACACCAGCAAAACCAAGGAGCTGGTGGTGGATTTTAGGAGGCCCAGGCCCCTCATGGACCCCGTGATCCATGAGGTGACTGTGTGCAGAGGGTGCAGACCTATAAATACCTGGGAGTGCAGCTGGATGATGAATTGGACTGGACTGCCAATACTGATGCTCTGTGTAAGAAAGGACAGAGCCGACTAAACTTCCTTAGAAGGCTGGTGTCCTTCAACATCTGCAATAAGATGCTGCAAATGTTCTATCAGACGGTTGTGGCGAGCGCCCTCTTCTACGCGGTGGTGTGCTGGGGAGGCAGCATAAAGAAGAGGAACGCCTCATGCCTGGACAAACTGGTGAGGAAGGCAGGCTCTATTGTAGACACGGAGCTAGACAGTTCGACATCCATGGCAGAGCGACGGGCACTGAGCAGGCTCCTGTCAATAATGGAGAATCCACTGCATCCACTAAACAGTATCATCTCCAGACAGAGGAGCAGCTTCAGCAACAGACTGCTGTCACTTTCCTACTCCACTGACAGACTGAGGCGATTGTTCCTCCCCCACACTATGCGACTCTTCAATTCCACCGGGGGGATAAACGTTAACATTAGTCTAACTTATTGTCTGTCTTTATACCTGCAATGTTATTACTCTTTAATTTAATATTTTCTTTATCAGTATGCTGCTGCTGGTGTATGTGAATTTTCCCTTGGGATTAATAAAGTATCTATCTATCTATCTATCTATCTATCTATCTATCTATCTATCTATCTATCTATCTATCTATCTATCTATCTATCTATCTATCTATCTATCTATCTATCTATCTATCTATCTATCTATCTATCTATCTATCTATCTATCTATCTATCTAAAAGAAACCTTTTCCCAAATACTGTTACATCTGCTTCTATCTTCTTAAACATCTTCATTGTGAGAAAACATATAATTACATTCTCAGTGTCACACAGATAATTCCATATAAATGTTTATTATATATAAACAGTATTTTAATATTTTAGCATGCATATCGCTGCCATTCATTTTGCAGAAAAACATTTATTGATTTGCAATTCCTCTGTACTCTAATAACATATCACATTGCTTAAAATTCAACAAAATATATTATAAATTTTCTATATGGTTTCCATTAGACTGGAAGAAGTGCTAGCTCTAGGGGACTGCCTGAATTTCTTCAAGGACACTGTTTGTATGGAGTTGGCATATTTTCCTATTGTTTGGAATTGTATCTCAGAGTTCTACCTGCACAAAATCATCTGTATGAACAGAATCAAAAAAGTATTATGTGGCTTTTTGCAATTTCCTATGCAATGTGTATGACATGCACCAGTAATTATTATACTTGGACCTAAAGAACTACAGGTTTCTGTTTTTCCAGCAAATAAGACAGTCTGCTGCTAAATTTCCTTCTAATTTAATCAGATGCATTAATTAGAAAGATTTTTTGGAGTTATGCATGGTTTTGTAAATATTTTTTCTTTTGTTTGCTTAACTTTTTTAATCTGCCCTTCTCTTCAGTAACTCCAACTGTGTTTTTTGGTCTATACTCAGTAAACTCCACAATTACTTTACAACTAATGTAATATAAAAACTGCAAAACAGAAGTGGTCTGTGAAACAGCTTATTCATTGGGAGCTTTGGAAGTTGCCATTTTTATTTTTAGACCTCAAACTCTTAACCTTTTCACTATTTATATAGTTGGGTATTTGGTGTTTTGGCTATTTTTTTTATTTTGACATACTTTATTAATCTTCTCAGGGAAATTGCGTTCTAGCATGACCTTTAGGGGTCAGAGCATGGGGTCAGCCATTATACAGCAACCTCTGGAGCAATTTTTCAGGTTAAGTGCCTTACTCAAGAAGGTCCCTTCTGGCAGTAATAGGATTTATTCTGGCAACCTTCTAGATACCAACACAGAGCCTTAGCCTGAGAGCTATCAACAATTGCACAATAAGCTGTAAGAGAAAAAAGATGCATTTTTGCCATCCACATAAGTATATCTTCATGTCTCCTAAAATGGCTTAGGATACACATAAGCATACCTCCTTTGAGGCATTATTATAATTTTTTCCTTATCATATACATAGAGAAAGGTATTTGCCCTCCATGTTACCAAGGTATTCTGTGAGGAGTGTTTGGTCACACTTACAGATAATCTAACCTAGACACAGTTAAAATATGCAACTATGCCATCCAGTTTTACTGAAAGACTGGGAACTCTTGAGAGTTACAGATAATATCAAACATGTTTCTTTAAATTGGTGAGTAAATGCAAAATGAAAGACAGGATAGCAATTTCCGGGAAAGCAACAGTAATTTGAATTACACCATACAATATAAGATACACCATATAAAGTACAGAGTCCACACTCTAAAAATTCATTAAAAATAAACAGAGTCTCTTCCTCGTGGAGTGAGCGTTCTTTTTTCACTTCTGGACTCCTTGTGTTGATACAACAACCTAGGCACATCTTGCTTCTTGTCTGTCAGCTGCACTTGGTCCTTTCATGAGTCTTCCCTCTCTCGCTGAACCCAGAACCAACGTCTCTCTGTTGGAACTGTCTCTTCCTGTGTCGCTGACACCTCGTCTTGACAGCCACATACCTTCGTCTGCCTGTGAACCCCTGTACTCTGTGTGAATGATCTTGACAGCATTCTCAGTAGACTGTGTCGCTAACTACACTACCCACTGCCCAGAAGTATATATCTGCTTCAGTCCCTGCCTAGATTAATGTGAGGATTTATCAAATGATGGTGCATACCAATTTGCTTTGACCACTAGTAGTGTAAGCATATTTTGATTGTTTAAACAACAGAGTCAAAGCAGGTAAATATCTACATCCTACAGACAGCCAGCAACAATAACGTATAACACAATTATTCAGGAAATTTGCCTTTCCACTTATCACCCTGATCCCAACAATGGGTGCCTATTGCCCTTTCATCTACTGGCATTTAAATGTTTATTTGCCTAAGAGAAAAAGAAAACCACCCAGTGAACAAAAATGTTCCACTTCTGACACCAAAATGTTCCCCTCTGACATATCTGTTCACTAGTTATCCATAACATTTTAAGCATGCTCTGCCACTCCGCTATTGCTGAAATGTATATATTGATTCCATTCATTCATCTTCTTAACCCACTTATTTATCCAGGTCAGGATTACATTGCAACTGGAACTCATTCATGCAAGCACACAACAATTACTGGGCACAAGGCAGGAACAACAAATGGACGGGATGCGAGTCCATCACAGGGTGAGCAGACACACAATTAGACAGGCCAGTTTCACAATGCCAGTAGACTTAACCTGTCTTTGGATCATGGCAGGAAACACACATAGACATGGTGAAAACATGCAAAATTAATGAAGGAAGCACTCATGGGTACAAACCCTGATCTCCCTGTTGTGAGGCAGCAGTGCTACCACTGAGCTTCCAGGAAAACCTCCAAAAGCAGAAAAACACGCAAAACCTCCAGTGTAAACATATGCAACAAGAAGATAAATAAGGAAGAAATGAAAATGACATAGGGGAGCAAATGCATTTATACAGTATGTCCTAAATAGTTATAAGGTTGAAGCCCAGTCTATTGGGAGTGGCAGCCACTCACTTGTTCATCTCCTAAGTACCACTAATCATTCTTCCCCATACCTTTTGCCTTTATCATTACTCCGTCACTCTTCCTAAAGTCCAAATCATAAAGACACTCTAGCTATAGTCAGCTTTAAACTCCATCCCAGCTTCACCTTCAGGTCACAATTTGAAATTAGCTCTATCTTTGCCTAGTGGAACAATAGTTTAGAACTCTCTCTCTCTCTCTCTCTCTCTCTCTCTCTCTCTCTCTCTCTCTCTCTCTCTCTCTCTCTCTCTCTCTCTCTCATGCAGTTCATATTTTTCATGCACTCTTGAACTATGAGGGTGCATGATGTCTCAGGCAGCCTCTAGTTTAACCTGCTCTGTTTGACAGGAAACGCAATGCACTTTATCCCAGAAGGTGACTATGTGCTGTCACACTGTGGCCACTTGACAAAGGTTTCTGTCTTTGCAGGTTCAGACCCCTGACTACTACCTTGAGAGCTAGAGAACCTTTTTAAGCTGGTATCTTTTCAAGGTATTCTCATGTTAGTAATCTTATAGATATGACTTTGGGACACCTTTTGTTGACATGTTACAACAGCCCCTAGATCTCTCTCATTGCCAGCACATAACCTCTCATAAAGCACAGCAGTGAAATGTGTTTCCTGCAGATTGTTAGTCAAACTAATAAAACAGTGAACACCTTTTGTTTTGTCATTTGAAAAGCATTATACATTTTTTAGCGTGCCTTGAAAAATGTTTGTTTAATGGTAAAAAACGTGCACATGGTGCCAGCTAGCTAGCCATCAGCTTGTAGATTTGTTTATTCACAATTATGCATGCTATTTTGCGCAAGTAGGTAGATGTTTGAGTCACCTTATACATACAGTAAGTACTTGTTAAGAAGAGGTAGTTAAGATACCACCATGAAGTATTAGTTTCTTATCTTGAAAGTGTCACTTATTGTCAGTCATTACACATGCACATACAGTATATTGTAGAAGGACCACAGCACAATAAGAAACACTTATTTGTATATTCAAATATTAGTGGTAATTGAATATAGCCATATAGCCTTAAAATCATTGTATGGTGGTATTTTCATGTTACAAGATGTTCATTTCAAAAACACTTGCCAGTCTTATCTTGAAGAATGTTTGTATGACCTGTTGTATGTAAGCTAAAGCATTGATGTTTCTGTTGCTGGACCCATCTTAGATAAACAGGCATGCAATGATGAGCAGGAGCAGTATGAAAGTTAGCAACATTGTATCATTATGTAGAAAGCTTCCTGTTGGCAGAAAAGAATTGCACATTTTTTTGATGTACTCAAAGCCCTTAATGTGTGACTGGATTTAAATCAGGTACTAGCTGATAATATATTTTTTTTTATAATTTGTGCTACAATCAGTTTTATGAGACAAAAGACTGTATAACAAAAAGAGCATTTAACAAAAGAAAAAAGACAGCTTTTATCGAGTGCTCTAGGTTATATAGTAGTGGAAAAAATTATTTTTTCATTACAATAATTGCAATACATCACAGTCATCAGACTTCTCTTGTTTAGAACACTTTTTTTATCTTAACTGATTCTAATTCACTATTTACAAACACATTTACAAAACCATCTCAAGTTCTAAATGGAGCAAATGTAATAATCTTTCACTCATATACAAACATAATTGTTCATTTTGAGTACAAACAGGGTTCTTTTAAGATTCAGTTTCACATATACAACAGTATTAATAAATTGAATAAATGTCTAAAAACTGCATCTGGTAATGCAGAAATTACGACCAAACTCAAACTATTAAAATTATATGGAGGCTCTAACAAGTATCAGACATTAAAGACTGCAAGTAAATAGATGGCTTCCTGTGTTTCAGGAGTCAAACAGATTTGGGTAGTAATTAATAAGAATAAAGGTGAAGATGCTGGCCATCATAATGGACATGTTTTAGATGACAACAACAGAGAAAAGAAATAAGCATATAAATAACAATAAAAAGGAAAGTGACAAAGTGGTTTCAAATGGCGAGTCCATGCTATGTAGGATTAGCAGTTTCTCCCTTTGTGCTCCCTCATGATCCAAACTATTAACTTCCAAACAACTTTGAACAACTGCATGCCACTTGAAAAAAGATTTATAATGAACCCATGCAAAGAAAACATTAGTAAAAATAATTGACAAAAAAAGTCATTGATGTTAACAGATTTTGTTTAATGATATGAAGTTTAAAAAAATTCATCCAAAAAAAAATTTCCGTCTCATCCATTGTGAGAGATGGACATCTGAGATGGTGTTCTGCTGGCAGTGGTGTTATTTGGCTTTTTTTATTATCTCTCTGAGTGTTGTGATGTGAGATTTTGCATATAAGTTGATACATATTTTGTATGTCTTTATTTGTAACTTAGGCAAAGCAATGTAATATTAGTGTTACATTAGTGAGAAGCATTCAACCCCCCCCTCCCCCCACCAGGACTGAGTACCTTTGAACTTTATGACAGGATTTGGGGGATATGCCTCAAACCAGTTTGACAAGTGTTTCTCTGCTAAAGTCTCTCAGTCAAGTACCTTACCTCTCCTTAGCTAGCGAACAACAGAACTAATTAACAGATTTTGATCAGGTTTTTTTCTATAATTTGCTGGAACATTCCGGTTGATTTTGCGACTTCTCTCATCTCGCTAATAGTCATAGTTCACATGCAGGAGCAATATATTCACGCTAATCTGAGACAGAGGCTGCGGGCCAAGGGGAAGGGGAAGCGTGACGTCAGGAGTGGGGAGGTGGGTAGGGCCCACCTCACTCTCCTTTTTCACTAATACACGGGCAGAGCTGCGTGGCACGGCTAGTTTAGAATAAAATAAGAACACTTGGTGCTCACCTGGAAGAAGTTAAGCAAATGTTTACCACTCATATTGAAGAAGTTGAACAATTGACATCTGCAGCTGACAAAAAAGCAACTGCTGTAGAATCTGAATGCAAAGTTCTTGATGATAAATCAACTACTTTGAAAGATAAATATAGAAATAACATCAGAATTGAAGGTCTCCCTAAAAACTGTGAAAGTACAAATCCAGTGAAATTCGTAGCTGAACTGTTTTATGAAATAATTGGAAGAGACTTTAAATTGGGCACTGAGATTTCATCAGCTTATTACATACATGGATCAAATGCCTCAAAACTGAGAAGCCTGATTGTCTGATTCAACAGACTATGGGTTAAAGAAAATTTGATATACAGGTAAAATTCCGTTACAACGAACTTCCAGGGACCTAAAAAACGTTTTGTTGTAATGAGATTCTATATTTGTTGCTATAGTGCTTTCTTTAACTTGCATCCAGGCGTCTGCAATCATTTCAATAGCTTCTTTCTTGTTAATTTTAATCTTCTCCTGTCTACAAGTTATGCTGACAAGAATTTTTCTCAGCATTTCCTTGCGATAATACACTTTCAGGGTGCAAATAAAGCCCAAATCCAATGGCTGAAGCACTGCTGTACAATTAGGTGGGAGCAATTCAACGCAAGCATTATCTAAATGCGGAAGCATGTTGTGGGCAGCACAGTTATCAATTAGAAGCTGAATCATCCTTTTTTTTCTATTTCATATTTTGAGGTTTCTGAACTCTTTTGGGGTCCCCCCCAATCCCCCCACCCTGGAACTGGTGTGGTGCTGAGGCATCGCCCACTGTATGGCAGCACTAGGGTCACAATTTGAGGTAGCCCATCTGGGTAGATACATGGAACGTCTTGTCTGTCTGGCATGATGATCATCTTCCTCTGCTGTCGGAGGAGCTGCGTAAACTCCGCATTTCAGTGGCAGCACTCTCTGAGGTGCGCAGACCTGGGACTGGCCATATCTCTGTGGGTGGATACACCTTTTAGTGGTCTGGTCACTCTAATAGCTCTCATACTTGGGGAATAGCCATTGCTATAGCTTCTTCAGATGGTGTCTGATATCACTCCTTTCAATGAACGTATTATGAGACTCAGATTATGGCACTCCCTGGGTGCCTTTTCAGTTGTCTCAGTATATGATACGACCACAGTGAATGATGTCTCGGTGAGGGAGACATTTTATTTGCAAATTCGCTCAGTGGTTGATGGGTGCCACTCCTCTGGTCACTGCAATGCAACCACTGGCACTGACAGGGCTAGCTATGAGGATTGTTTCGGTCCCCATGGGTCTGGTGACAGTGGTGAAAGTAGCTCCATGTTCTTTGACTTTGCAAAAGATCAGGGGCCGCGAATCGCAGGATCGTGGTTCCAATGCCTTGAGCCACATCATTGGACTTAATACTCCAATACTGGTGGTTCTGTGAAGGAGATCAACCGTATCCTCGTAGGCAGACACTGGAGGCTCTTGTAAAACTACAGGGTCTACAGGAGTGCCCAATTTGTGAGTTCTGACTACAGACTTGTTGTTGCTACTCTGAAGATCAAGCTTAGGTCCAGTAGGTTACCACCTACTAGGAAAATGAGGCTGGACTTGGCCAGATTCCAAGATCTGTACCAAGGCTGTTTCTAACAAGTTTGTGAGGAACTTGAAGATTTGGATGCGACTGCCGATCCTAATATGATGTGGGAGACCTTCCATGACAAGTCCCTGAAGGTTGCCGAGGGTTGTGTTGGTGTGACCGGTGTTCCCAGAAGGAGGTGTTTAATCTCTCAGGCCACCCTGGATATCATCGAGAGGAGATGCAGTGCATGGCTCAATGGCAACGGCTGTGAGGGCACTGAGGGCAGATAAGGAGGAGTTTGTTAGAGGAATCTGTGAGCAAGTGGCATACCATCTGTGGTTCGGCGACCCATGTCCTGCTTACAGTGTAATCAAAGTATTATGCACATCTGAATCTGTTCCTCGGAGAGTTGCAGTCAGGGTGGCTGATGGAGTGGTCCTTACGCATGACACTGCATTTGTGACCCGCTGGGCTGGCTACTTTGAGCAACTGTTCAAAGCTGATCCTCTGGATAGGACCTTGGATATCTCTGGGTCCATTGTTCTTGAGGCTGATCCTCCAATTAGCTGTGAACCACCCAGTCTCTCTGAGAGATCACACAGGTTGTGAGCCAGCTAAGGGAGGAGAAGGCTGCAGGGATCTGTGATATCCGGGGTGAACTTCTCCAGGCTGGTGGTAACGCTGTTGTCCTGGCATTGCAAGCAATCCTTGCTTCCATTTGGGAGACTGGTGTCATCCCAACTGACTGGAAGACAGGACTTGTCATCCCTATCAGGAAAGGGAAGGGAGATCATCTGGATCAACTACAGGGGGATAACACTGCTGTTGGTGCTGGGTAAGGTCCTTGCTAGGGTCATCCTCAGTAGGATCCATGATCACTTGCTCACCTACCAGCGACCAGGGCAGTCTGGTTTTACACCTAAGAAGTCTAGCATCCTGGCACTGAGGACTCTCATAGAGCGCAAACGTGAATATCAGCAGTTTCTTTGCAGCCTTTGTCAATTTCATAAAGTGTTCAACTCAGTTGATCGAGCTGCCCTGTGGGACATCCTGAGGGTTTGCTGGATCTCCTCAAGGTTGCTGGATATCATGGCCAGCCTGTACACTGGTACTGTGAGTGCTGTGCAGAGTGGAGACAGAACATCTGTGTTTTTCCCAGTTGATTCTGGGGTTCATCAAGAGATGTGTTCTTGCTCCTAATCTGTTGAATGCTTGCATGGACTGGGTGTTGGGCAAGATTTTGGGGTCTAGTGACTGTGGGGTATCTGTTGGTAAAGAAAGATTCACTGATCTTGACTTTGCTGATGATGCTATGATCTTTGTGGAGTCAATGGAGGTTCTGATCAGGGCTCTCGAGAGACTGAGCGAGGAGTCTGAGTGTCTGGGCTTGCGAGTGTCCTGGATAAAAACCAAGGTCCAGGCCTTTAATGACCTCTTGGGCACAGCCATCAGCAGTGTTTCTGTCTGCAAAGAGAGTGCCAACCTCGTCAAGAGGTCTATGTACCTTGGCAGTGACATTCCTGTCACTGGTGACGCTTCCTATAAAGTCAATAGATGGATTGGAAGAGCATGGGGAGGTCATGAGGTCGCTGGAAAGTGGTGTGTGGCACTCCCGATATCTATGCAAAGGTACAAAGGTCCTGGCCCTTCCTGTCTTGCTATATGGTTGCAAGACATGGACGCTATCCAGTGACCTGAGATAAAGACTGGACTCCTTCGGTACCGTGTCTCTTTGGAGACTCCTTGGGTACCGCTGGTTTGACTTTGTGTCGAATGAGCGGTTGCTCATGGAGTCCCAAATGAGGTACATTACCTGCATTGTGAGGGAACGGCAGTTACGGCATGCTCCCCAATCTGATCTGACCTGACCTGATGTGCCCTGGTTTTTGTTAGCCATTTTCTTTACCTAAGCATTTCACTAAATATTGTATTGCATATATAAGTTGTATGTGACACATAAAATTTGATTTGATTTAGTCTATAATTTACAATTTTACTTTATAAATATACCTTAAGATAAACTGGTGTCCCTTTCAAAGGCTGCCTCCTGTTTAGTGTTCAGACCTTTCAGAATAAACTCCAGCACAACTTGATAGTGGAATAGTGTTTTTGAAAATGACCAAATTAACTAATGAATTCAAAAACTGAAGAAATATGGAAACATATTTAAAGAAAACAAATGCGTAGTAAAATTCAAATAATGTTGATATTTGAAACATGCTGTTACAATTTCATAGCTTTGGTTAGAAAAACATAACATTTTGAAACTCACTTATTCTACTTCAAGGGCAAAAGAGGGTGGGGTTGGGGTGTAGTCCATTCCCATGCAGCCCCAGAAATAAGACACAAAACAATCCTGGATGGGGCACTGGTCCATCTCAGGGTTCACACATACACACTGTGGACGTTCCAGCCTGGATCATAGACTGACGCCAGGACACACAGAAGTCCCAAAGTACACATGATTTATTTACAAATTTACAGTGTCCCAACAAGCACAAATTCAGGTTCTTTACTTTCCATTTCTTTTCTCTCATCCTTCCTTTATCTCTGACTACTTTTCTCTCTTTCTCCTCCAGTCCTCCTCAGCAAGCTTTGTCCTCCTCCACCTGACTCTGCCTCCCAGAGTAGTGTCTGCTTGCCCCTTATATAGGGCACCCAGAAGTGCTGCAGGTGTCTGATGATGTGTTTCTGGCAGCACCTCTGGGTGTGGCGGAAGAACTGCTCTCCAGGGCTTAGCAATAATTGTAGCACCCCCTGGTAGCACCCACGGATCCTAGCAGGGATGTGCCAAACTCCAATTCTCATGATGCCTTGCGGGAGTCCAAGGTACCGCTGCAACGCAGGGGGCTGCCATCTAACGTTCCAGGAGAGGTAGTGCTCTGGCCACACTTGCTTCCCCAGTGCTCCCAGCGTTGAGGTGTCCTGGCCAGCCAAGGGCCCCGACCTTCCGCCACAACACTCAAATTCAGAGACAATTTAAAACTAATAATTAACCTCAGTTACACAAATAATATTTTAACTCATTAAAACATAATTTTAATTTTATTCTAGAGCTGTTTTATTTTGAAATATAATATGTTGTCCCTGTGATTTTTACATTTATTTTTCACAAAGCATTTACTATATTTCTAAGTATTTGATGAAACTAATTATTATGAAATGTTTCACAGTGTATGGCGGGGTGGGCAGATTCAGTCCTGGAGGGCCGCAGTGACTGCAGGTTTTTGTTCCAACCCAATTGCTTAATAAGAAGCACTTATTGCTCAAGTAACACTTCTGCTTCACTTTAGTTGTCTCGCTTGTTAAAATTTGGAACCCTTATTGCTTATTTTAGTCTTAAACAGCTATAGTCTTGGTTTTTAATTGCTCCTTATTAGCAATAAGATGCAAATAACAAAATAAACCAGCATTTCTCCATTTAGCTTGTTTCCATATATGTATTTATCATGCACTATTGGGTTTAATTAAATACTTGAAAGGAAAGTGAAGTGAAAAAAGTGAAGCACTGAGAATAACTTGTCTGTTTTAGACTTCAAATCATTTGGATGATATCCTTAGAAAGGAAAAAAAATCTAGGATATGAGAATGACTTGACATAGCAGAGTTGAAGCACTAGAAAGACATGAAATTAAATAATTGACAAGGATTAGTTTTTAATTAAGCAACTGGGTTGGAACAAAAACCTGCAATCACTGTGGCCCTCCAGGACGACTTTGCCCACCCATGGTGTATGGGATAGTGATCATTTATTTTTCAGGTGTCCTTTTTGCTTCTTGACAGTGACATTACAGATAACATTTTAAGGATAACTAGGCCGCTCGATAATCAGTTTAACTACTTAACTCACAGATATTTTTTTTCTACTAATTGCAAAAAGCTATCTGGTTAATTTTTATTAATTTAACTGCTATGTATAAAAATCACACAATTTTTCAGCTTAAGTGTGACTCAGACTGCACATCCTTTTAAAACCTTAAACCCCTTTCTCTCTCTCTCTCTCTCTTGCCTGCTTGCGCTCTTTTGCTCTCCTTCTCTCTTTCTTATTTAGCTGCTGATTCTGTGCTGTATATAGAATAGGTAAAGATGTCTGCGCAAATCACCTACGCAGAAGTAAATGTGAAAAGAGATGGAAAAGACTGGGAAGAAACAACTGGTTTCAAGTCTCTAGAGAGAAAAACAGGTACATTTTTATTTTCACGCTTTTTTATTCAAATAATTATGGATATGTGATAAGGTTTATAATTAAACATAAGTCTTTGGAAAGAGCAGCATTAATCATTCCATTGTTATACTAAAATAACAAATATTAAATTTAAAATGTAAAAAGTATGCTTAAAATTAACACTTTGTCTTAACTGAACATTAAAACTGAATAATGCCTGAAACCAACATGCTGAATCTTCCTTGTTCAAACTTGAAATAAAAGGTTCAAGATGAA
Organism: Erpetoichthys calabaricus; assembly: GCF_900747795.2. NCBI lineage: Eukaryota > Metazoa > Chordata > Cladistia > Polypteriformes > Polypteridae > Erpetoichthys > Erpetoichthys calabaricus. The sequence goes on along the minus strand of NC_041402.2, from coordinate 101,027,239 downwards.
AAAGCATTGCTATGAATAATATGTTTGTACAATATTCTGTAAGTAATTAAATTTTTTTGAAGTGAAATATTTTTGATTTTGTCAGCTAAGATAGATCAAACTATTGTGTAAAATATAAAACAATGAACTCTGTCACAGCAAAATAAGACTAAATATGTGGTTTTGTAATCTAAGGTGCATGGGTAAAAATCATCCATCCTTACACTTTCCTAACACTCTTATTCAGGGCAGAATACCCGGGAGCAAAAAATTTAAATGCCGTAGTAGAAACACTGTATATAATATATACAACTGGCTGTTATTTATAACTTAAATTATTGCATTCTCCTGGGATTTTTCATTATCAGCACACATGGTACAATTATTTTCACTACTTTACATATTGTTTAAGTATGTAACAGTTTATGAAGAAATTAGAGATGTCAGTTGTGGAGAATTATGCCTATAGTGAAAAAAACAGTTTATTATCATTTTTACAACATGTTAGCAGTAAAAGAAATAACAAAGAGAAGGGAAATACAGAGGCTTCAGCTTGGAATGTACTTTTAAGTATAAAAGAAAAAAAAACACTGGAGGAAATAAACCCTGTGTATTGTTTTAGTTAAATAAATTTGTTCAGTAAAATTACAGTACTGTCATTGTCCAAGTCCCTCCTTGGTGTTGTGCTGTTTTGTCACACACTGTTACCTTGTAAGAGTAAATACTCTGCCAACTGTGGTTTATTTCACCTCTAATTTCTGTATTATTTAAGAAGGCATCTGGCTTTATAGTTAAATATGTTATAATATAATGTATATAAAATAAATATTAAATAATAAATATATTTTTGTATATTGAAAAATAATTTCTAAAAATCAATATATATATTTAATTTATTGCAAAATACAAGGAATAATATGCAGTAAGATATATTTTAGAAAATATACTACACCAAAATTAATATTCTGTAAATACAATTTATAATATACTATATAATATATTTTATAGTTTAAATATCTATGTTTTATAGTTTGTTTTCTGTATATTGTAGCATATTTTAAAATATATTAACCTGGAAATTTAAAATAACATCTAATAGATATTTCATAAGTGTTTTTATATATCCTAGGCCAAATCACATTGTGACACAGCACTAATTATAAACCCAGAATTAATCTTGTAGCCTGCAATGTTCTGTCTTAACTACAGTCATTGGTTTGAAAATTAACTATAAGTAGACAATTTCAAATAAAGTTATGTAAAGACTTTTTTTTAATTCTTTAACATTATTTTGACATAGTAAAAAATCTTTTTATTCATAGCTTTTTGTTTTGTAGTTTAATATGTTACATGAGAATATGCTAATATCCTAGGCTTATTTATAGCTAAAATTGTAAGCCTGAGAGTAGATTTTTTTTTCATCTTCATAAATTAAGAAGTACACATTTAACAATACACCAACAACTACCTGAGCAAATTTGAAAAGTATATAAAGTACACGCAAGTGACATAATCAAATAGAATATTTGATCTTTAGGGGTAGAGCATACCCCATCAAAAGACTAAAAGAGTCTGAAATAAAAGAAAATGCTGTGTTTTATTAGCAGAAACCAATTTACAACAGAAGAAGTAAGGCACATATTCAACATAAAGAGTAAGACATGCACATGTCGTAAAATATAAACACTGTTGCAACACTGGGCCGACCTATGCGTTGATTTGTTCTTATCTGACACTAATGCAACTAGTCCATTATTCAGATCAGTTGTAGTCTTTCCTTCTTTCGTTGACCTTATTCCAAACCAGTCACCTTTTTCCTCTCCACTACTTGAAGTAAACACTTATCTCTATGTTCACATCTAACTCTAGACCTAGCTAGAGGGGTGGATAATCTTAATAGCCTGACCAGGAATATTTCCAGTGTAACTGAATTAATCCAAAGAAGCACTTTCAGGTCAAAGTTCACTCAGTAAAACTCTAGAAACAACATATTCAAACGGCTGTTTGTGGGCCACATGCGGCCCAGAAGCAACCTCTGAATGCCCCAGCCCATGGTCCAGCCATAAACACAGAGAATAACTGATAAAAACACATTTTGTGAGCCCTCATTACTTCCTACATAAATTCCTAAAGTATTACAAATCATGAATGCAAATTCCACATGGCCTAGAAACATTCAACCGAAAATGCAGTGTGTTGTTGTATGTGTAGAAGTGGTAGTAGTAGTTTATGATAGCCGTTTGTGATGGTACGGTTTTGGGGCAGTTGTACCTGCACATATTAAATGATTTTGTAATCAATTTTGTGCCAAGTCAAGTGTGTGCAAATGTGGGTTTTCACAAATTTGTCTAATTGTTACTCCAATGAGAGCCTCACTGTCTCCGCACTCCATACAGCCATTGACACTTAAAACAAAGAATGAATTAAAACTAAATTAATATAGGCACTGATTGCTTTGTGGGACTACATTACAACTGTTCTGTAGAATGCAGAGCTTGTTATTAACCTGTGGTTAATATTCTTTGATTTCGGAAGTTCTGTGTTTGAAATTTTAAACTATCAAGTACAATATTATGCAGCACAGTACAGCTGTACAGCTGGCGTATAATGGATATGCCACTGCTTTTCAATAAGGAGATCATAGGTTTGAGTTCCAGGCACTCCCTGCGTGGAGTTTGCAAAGCGTTTTGAGTAGTGAGTAAAGTGGTATGTGAATGTAAAGGATTAATTATTATTATACTTTATTATACAGTTTCAAATTTTAAACGTTATGCTTTGTTACCAAATAAACAAAACATGTAGCACTAGGATTCTCGGCCTCTATATACCTTCAGGGTACCTCAAATCTAATCCAAAGGCAACGTATGCCTACTATCACTTTTTTGTTTACAAAAACGGCAGTGCTAATCACACATATGGTGAATTAAAAGAAACCTATGTTTCTTCAGTGTGCAGTCGACATTGTATTCATATGTGTTAGTTACTATTATCATTTGTTATGGGTTTGTGCACTAATAGCTTTGATAGTATTAATGGTTGTTTTTTATTCTGTTAAATGCACTTTGTGATGTGCCTGGGTCATATATGAACAAAAAAATATTTTATTTCAAAAGGTAAACACATTTTATTGCTAATACTGTGCACTGTCTTGTTTTTATGCACTTTGATATGTGCCTAGTTCAGATATGACCAAAAAGTTTATTTTTTTATTTCAATAGTGAAAAAAAGTATTGCTACTACCTCAGATTCTGTTCAGTTACTGCTTCTTTTATTGTTTTTTAATTCACTTTTTTGATGTGCCTGTGTCAGATGTGACCAAATTTAAAAGGGAAACAGTGAATAAACATAATGCATTCATTTGTGTTGATTTAAAAATTGTTATTACCTGCTGCTTACTGGCCACTGAAAATGTCTGGCCCAGCTAAATTTCTTGGTTTGAAAATCTGGCCCAACTTTTTTTGCAATTGAATAGCCATGAACTGGAGCTCCTATATCAGCCGTAGGTATCACTGATGACTTTCATGTTAATTTTTCTTTAAAGGTACAGGTATCAATGAAGAAACTGCTGCCAACTACTGATATTAGGAATGAAATATTAACACACGGCGGCACGGTGGCGCACTGGTAGCGCTGCTGCCTCGCAGTTAGGAGACCCGGGTTCGCTTCCCGGGTCCTCCCTGCGTGGAGTTTGCATGTTCTCCCCGTGTCTGCGTGGGTTTCCTCCCACAGTCCAAAGACATGCAGGTTAGGTGGATTGGCGATTCTAAATTGTCCTTAGTGTGTGCTGTGGGTGTGTTTGCGTGTGTCCTGCGGTGGGTTGGCACCCTGCCCAGGATTGGTTCCCTGCCTTGTGCCCTGTGTTGGCTGGGATTGGCTCCAGCAGACCCCCGTGACCCTTTGTTCGGATTCAGCGGGTTGGAAAATGGATGGATGGATGGATATTAACACACTTCATCCAACCTTCCGTTATATCATTCCTGCTGAGAAGTACACATTCACTCATCTAAGATATAGTAAATTCCAGTGTTCCTTTACAATGTTAATTGTTATAATTTAACCTCTTACTTGGGTAGTTATAGTAAACAAGGGAAATGGTAGACTGTTTTCTGAAAATTAATGAAAGCATACAGAATTGTTTCAGCATGGAATAATTTTCAGTGTATATGTCAAAGCAGATACCTGTGTGAATTTCTTCTAGCCAGTTACAGTGTGTTCAAAATAAATTTGATTCCAAGCAACAAAAAAAAACAAATGAACTATTTATCTGTCAGACATATGGTTCTGGAAACAGATTATATTGCATATATCATGCACAATGCATTTGGAAATATGTTACAATATATTATTTCTGGTATTTTGCATCCCTTTTCACTTTAATTACATTTGTTTTGATAGGATCTGGCTTACTAAATATTGTTTTATGTACAAATTATTGCTAGTACTAAGCTTAGCTTCTTTAGCATTTGTCTAACACAGCAGGCAACTTCTGAGGTTTTAAAACCGAAGCAGAAACTATTCTGCTTAACAAAAGACAGAAATAGATCACAAGTAATTAACAATATGAAATGGAGAAAAAGAGAGCAATATTGTAATGTTAACTCTCCTAGTACTAATAATTAAGAAATAGTGCTGGATCTTTCTAAACACTACTATTTAAACTTGGGAAATTTGGCGGTTTGGCTGTCTTTGGGATCATGGCCAACACAGTCTTTGGTTTACTTTTAATTTGGAATCCTTAGTACAAGCATGAAGGCTATGGTGATGAATAAATGCTTTCTGCATAATGCATTAGCCTCAGAACCTGACACACTACATGGTTCTTAAAACAAAAAGACAATTTACAGGTAGGAAATAATGTTTTCAAGCACTTTTATAATTTAGGCCGTTTATTAATTAGATGTTGACTGTAAGCTGCTCTATCATTCATTTCAAAAAGTACAATACACCCTCTATGCCAATCTACAAAAAAACTATGCACAGTTATTTGCAGTGACTCACAAAGAACATGTTATTAAGGCACAGTTAGTTACTTCTGTAATCTTATTGTGGTAAATGAGCCTCTAGCTGATTCAAGCCAGGTTTTGAAGTTTCTTTCATACACTGATACTAACCCGAGAAAAACCCCACTGATAATTTTGAGAAATTGTTTTGTCAATGCTGTTTTACATTTCAGGATGCTGTATTGTGATAAAGCAGATATGATACCCATATTCCCTGTGTGATCATTTTAATTTAACATTTTAATTAAAGCAAACAATGTAGATCATGAAACAACTTGGCCCACAGTAAAGCAGTTGTGTTGAAATGTGGCACACTTACTCTTCAAGGAAATATTTTGAGACCATTCAGTTTTCATCAACATATCTCAAACAGATCGCCCTATACACAGTTTTGAAATTTCAAAATCACCCATTGAAACACATTGGTGAATCTGCAGATTCACCTATGTTAAAACAGAGAAACATTCTGTGTGACTTAAACTACAAATTACTGTTTCAGCTTTATCTTGACAACAGTTAAACCAACTTGTATATTTTGCATATTTTCCTATTTTTAACCTCTGATACTGGCTACTGATAGTGTAACTATTATGTGTGTAGGGTGTTACATCACACGGGCCCGAGCATTCAGGGGACCCTGGCATCACATGGAAATTAAAAAAAAAACTTTAAATAAAACAATAATAAGTACAAAGAAAAAAAGAAGTCCAAGTATTATTCAAGTAACCCGGGCGTTGATTTGGACTCGTTCTGCTTGCTTTAAAATAAAACATAATTAGCGTTAAACCGAATGCAGTCTGTGCGAATTTGCTAGTAATGTTCCCAAACACATCCTTACACGGTTTTGCAATCAGTCATTTCAGTCAACAATTGCGCATGATGGTAGTGACATTTCAAAAGTAAAGTGGTCAGGTAATCTGTGATAGTGTGTTACAATGTGAGATTAATTTTAATTAATTACTCTTTTAGTTGAAAGTAGTAAGTATAACTTTTATAATGTGTTTGAAACCATAGATACAAATATGCACGTAAGTTATGTTATGAGTATGGCATTCTACAAATGTATAAATGTAGGTATCTGAAAAGTAAGGACTGATTCATAAAAAATACCTCAAGCATGGCCATAAAAAAATCATGTTTGTTTATGTGAAATTATCGTATGATCCAAAAAATTTCAGATTTAGGGTGGCTGTGAAAAAACAACTCATGTCTTACCTTACTTAGATCAAAAATGATTTATATGTCATCAAAACTTATAACCACAAAATTATAAATGACAGATGTAATCAGAAATTTATAAGAATTAATTAGGTGTTAATGTGACAGAAAAATAAATGTCAATGTAACAGCAAAACATGTACAAAATAAGACGTTAAATTTTATTCCACAGTTGCCTTAAATTTGAAATTTTTTGGATCACACGTTAGAAATGTCATTAGATGACAGTTGTTTAAGACAGATATGATTGTTGCCCAAATTAATTACAGACTTGCAATATTTTCTGTCTTTCTCTTCCTCTCTTCCATGACTATGCTTGAGGTTTTTTTTTTGTCACTTGTTATGTATGTACAATCGTAATCAAATTAAATGATTGAAAGTAATTTTAAGTTTACCTTCTAATTCCTGTCCTATATTTAGCCAACGTAATATTTATACATATTCATAATCCACACAAAATTGTTATTAAACAAATGGGAAATGAATCTCCTATTATGGATAGTTTTTGAACAAAAGTAATTGCTTTACTATCATTTAATTTGATCATGAGTATACATACATACATACACAACGTGCTGCAACATATTTTTGAATTCAGGAATTCATTTTTGATGTTTTTTTTTTGTCCTAATAGAAGGGCTATTAAACTGATGCAGTTTAGGGCATCATTTCTGTTGGAAGAAATTGCAAAGTTGTCATCTGTTTATGAATTAGCCGACTTCATCACAATATAAAATCATATGATTATAGCTAGTCTGTAAGACATCTGTACTGCATGTGTTTTGTTTTTAACTATTCCAGTGACTGAGCAACAGCTGAGCGGTCATTCAGCAAGCTGAAACTTATTCAAAATTGTCTATGATCCACTGTGTCACAGACTAGACTCATAAACTTGGCCTTTTTATCAATAGAGTCAAGAAGAGCTAAGCAACTAAATGTTAAGAAAATAATACCAGATTTTGCCAAATTAAAATCCTAAAAGAGGAGTATATATTAAAATTACTTGTTTTTGTTATTTTTTTCTGTTGTGAAATCCACCTTTAGTATGCAATACAGTTCCTTGTGGATCATTTCTCTTTTTTGTATCGTATACAAATTACATAATTATAACGATACTTCTTTCTAAAGTTACATTGTTGCTAGTGCAACAAAATTTATTTATATAGTACATTTTATTAATATAGCATCATTCCCATGTTCAAAGCCTTACCACCACTAAGTAAATATCTTGTCTCACTTATTCAATAAGTGAACAGAAGATGACAATTCTATACATACTTCTTTACATTTTACTGCTCAATTACTATTACTAACAAATAAAAAGGTTAATATGTCACAAACAAATGATTGAGTATCATGACATAACTTCTTGATTTAGTTTATGTTCACAGACATCTCAGCCTCTAAACATTTTGAGGTCAGCCAAAAGTTTTTCAGTTCAAGTTTTCTGATAGTTGTTTTTTTTTTGTAGAACTCCTCTACCTCAGAAATGCTATAGGCATCTTCTTTGCATGCACTGAAAGTTTGAGGGTTCTTCACAGATTTTTGAATGACATTGAAATCTGAAAACTGTTAAGGCATTTCAGAAACTTTCATTTTCCTTCATTGTTATTTTTGAGATAAGTATCAGATTTGGGTTTTCCTGAAATATATAATCTCATCAGTTTCTGTTTCTTTACTGCTACTAAGAATTGGCTTTTCAGCTTTGATGATAGTTGAGTGCATTCTTCTTCCCATCAGCACAACATGTCTTGCTCCTTTATAGCTACCACAAAACTACAAACTAAACTAGATCCACCACCATGTGTAATGATCTATAAGGTGTTCTTGTTTTAAATTTCACTTTTTATTTTCTGCTATGGTAGTGGACGAAAATTTAAAATTAGTTTGATCAGTCCACATCACTATGTACTAAAATGTTTCTGCCTTATCTTAAGTATTGTTTTGTATACTTCAGACATTGACATTTGTGGTGAGGTAATCGGGACAAATTCCTTATGATTGCACTTCAATGCAAATCATTTATTTGCAAGTAACACTATACTGTGGACTATTACTCAGGTATTAATTACACCTATCTTCTTGTCCTATGCCGTGATATATAGCATCTGCTTTACATATTGGATCAGAATATTTTTTTGGCCTTCCTGGTCCTGTACTATACGAGTCCTCTTGTGGTATGCTACATGGAGCCACTGCAGTTTGCCTATCGGACAAAAATTGTAGTGGAAAATGTTATTATCTATCTGCTCCACAAGACATATAGGTATTCTCACCTGGTAAAAGTTGGCAGCATTGTGAGGATTATATTTTTTGATTTGTTTAATGCCTCCAGTACCATTCAGCCATCCCTGTTAAGGCATAAGCTCAGAGATTGGTAGGTGGATGACTCTATGGTGTACTGGATAATGGACAATCTGTAGGGCAGTCCACAGTTTGTGAGACATTTACTTTAGTGTACACTGTGGATTCACATGAGGTTTGCACTTAGGAATGCAATCTAATGGTCCGTATCACTGGTAAGTCTGTCCCTTCTTTCTGTGAGAATTTGTCCCATCTTGGAAAAGCCCATCTTGTGGGCCAAAAGGCACAGTCATGACAAAACCAATGATGACAGTTTTGGGTATATATTTTTTCTGTTCTGCAAGCAGGTCCTCTGACTTACAGGGAAAACTTAGGGGTTGGTGGCAGGACTGACACTCCAGCCACCTTTAAAACCTCACACTACTTCAGTGTGGTGCTGAAGTGTCACCGGCTGCACTAGGGTCCCAGTGCAGGTGGTTCGTCGTGTGGAGGGTGCGGCCATGCTCTATCAGCTCCTTTAGATATGTCCATAATTCCATAATGGAATCAGATGCAGTGGAATAAGTGGAGGCGAGTCCAGCAGTACATTTCTCAAAGTCCTTCCAAATCATGGATGTACTGTTAGTTGTGCCATGCTGCTTTTTGTCTGTAACATGAGGCTTTTCTTGATGAACCCTACCTGCAGCATGGGTTATGCTTTTGATGGCTTCATCAGCAGCTCTGCTGTCTGTAAATGCTTGCTGCTTGGAACGTGGTCCAGTAGAGCTGCCTCAGCAAGCAACTGGTTCTTTTCAATTTTGTAGAATCGCTTGCCATTTCTGTATTCATGGTCTCAACTATGTGCATCACAGAGTCTTCTAACCTTCTAGCTGATTCTCTGAAGGCCTCTAACCAGAATAATCACATTGGATGCAGTTATAAACCTGAAACAGGAACAAAACATAATTGAGATAAAAATAGTAAAGTTCCAAATTTAAATTCAATGCACATTTGTTACTTGTATTGCTATTTTCCCTACTTCCTATTTATATTGGCCCAGGGCCAAATCACAGAATAGTCTATGGATAGCCTTTGAATGTTGTCCCAAAGCCATATATCAAATTCAATATCAATAAACACAGTGATATCAGAAAAAATGACCCCCTTTGACATTTGACCCACTTGTTAGTTGAGATAACTTCTAGGCCATATTGTGATTTAAATACATTAAAATATAGTGTTACATACCTTTTTTCAGCCATTTCCACTGTCACCTCCTCAAAGGGCTAGAGAACCTTGCATGCATCAGCAATGACCATTACACTCTTAGAATATCTTCAGCATGTTAAATGTTAAATTCCATCTTATCACCACAACCTGCTTCAGTCATAGTTCAGGCAAGCCCATCTGTTTCTGAGCAGATCTGAGATGTTCAGCAGCTACAGTACTTCTGTGAAGAAACTCCACAGTTGCCTTCACTTTTTCTATTGTTGGCTTTATGGATTTCAGGCTTTCCCCGACCACAATATTTACTGTGTGAGAAAAACATGGAAGATGATTCCAACCATTATGCCTCATAGCAGCTATAATAAGTGCAGCATTATCACTAATGCATGCAACAACTTTGTTCTGAAGTCCTCTCTCTTTTATCTCTATCTTGAGCACCTCTACCAGGTCATCAGTGGTATGACTTTCTATAAATTCAAAGCAATTCAGGACATTTGAAGTGAGCCTGCAGTCAATTATGAAGTGCATTTAACTCTCATGTAACTTCTTGTTGTGATAGAGGTCCAGTAGTCTGTAGTAATACAGACATGGGAATCCTGCTGAACTCTCTCCAGGACATCTGCCCTTTGTTTATTGTACTGCTGTGGTAGAAGATTCCTGGATAGTTTTGTTCTGTTTGATAAGAGTGTATGTTGGTAGACACAGGGCTTTTATGTAGCCCCTGAAGCCTTTGTCCTCAATTATAGAAAATGGCTGAAGATCTAGTATTATCATCTTGGATAGTTCCTCTGTTGCTGTTATCCAATAGGCCTCACAATAAAACTGGAAATGGACTTTTGGCTATAGACTAGGCCTTATTATAGTTGTAGGATCAGTAGAGCCATTCCGCACAACATCCCCCACCCCCGCATGCATTGTATACAGTGCTTGCACATCAGATGCTCAACAATCAAAATGGTTGTTTGCGAGTGTGAACTTACTGCCACAAAGTAGCCAATATTGCTAATAACACACTTGCAAAAATAAAGACAAAATATATTGATGTCACATAGAAGTAAAGCTTTAATAAAATTATTAAAATTAAGTTACTCTACGTTTTTTAAGCAAAATGGAGAAGCGTCTTGTGTTGCATTTTAATCTGGTTATTGTATATGCCTATCACCTATATAAATGGAATGGAATAGGTTGTGTATCACAAAGTTCTATGTTCCTGTAGTATGCTATTAGTGTATGCTGCAGTTAAAACATAAGCTAACAAAGTTGGACTGTTTATATTATAATTGTACATTTATAAATGTAGCTCCATAAAAATATTGGAAATTTCCAGTAGATGGTCCACTAATGCATCCTCAAGTCAGTCAGTGAACTGAGATTCAATTTACTATGTGACATGTGTCTGTAGTTTATTTTTCTGTTCAGTATAAAAACTGATTTTTTCAGTGAACTAGTTCAGTGTACTGTACCGGAGTGAGTGTGAGCCTCTTGTCTGCAGTTCATAAACGAACTTGAAGCGGTACTCCAGATATCAGTAGGGGCATACTGGTTCATTCAATCAGCCAGTGTACTGAGATGGTCATAGTCATTCAGTCAGAGTGAACTGATCAATGGGAAATGCTTGGTGTCATCTGCCTAGTCAGGCATTGGTTAGCTGTCACCATGATTGTTTTGCTGAAGCAGTTTACTGGCTATTTCCCTGAAGACAGTATTTAACTGAAGTTAAGATGATAACTCCAGACTGTCACGGGATGCAATATAAATCGTAGCATGCACTGTGCATGCCTCGAAAAGTTTCATTCTTTAATGTTATTGTACCAGTACATTCATTCAGAGACCAAGACAAGTACAAAAGAACTAGTTTGTTCATTCTTTGCACATCACTATCCTTCATACCAAAAGTAGTAGCGGTGTATATAAACACAGGGAACTCCAGTTTCTGTATTACATCTTGCCTGAAGAAGGGGCCTGAGTTGCCTCGAAAGCTTGCATATTGTAATCTTTTTAGTTAGCCAATAAAAGGTGTCATTTTGCTTGGCTTTTCTTTACCTTCATACCAAAAGAAATGCATCTGCATAATACCTCACTGTGACAGTGAATACTAAGTCAGAAGATTTCTTTCTTTATAATTTTTTCTTCTTTTTTAGTCATTCAATCAGAGTGTTAAATATAGTTTTTTTTATAGCCTTACAGACTTTTATAAGAGTCAAATGCCTGAATTTTGAATTTCCAGTAAGCAGCTTGGGCACACTCATTGCTGTTGTCATCATCCTGCTTAATTTAAGGCCTTTCAAGTTGGTTAACTTTTTAGGCCTTAAAAATAAGTACCAATGAAGGATGTGTTTTTTTAATGTAATAGTTCATCATGTAATTAAAACTTGCAGAAATGTGTTATGTATACGTTTATACCCTGCAGGTTACAATGAGAAGTCTAGCAAAATAAAATCCTTTATTGGCTTACTAAAAAAATTGCAATATGCAAGCTTTCAAGGCAGTTTGGGCCCCTTCTTCAGGCAAGATATAAATGCTGCCTTGATAGCTTGCATACTGTAATAATTTTAGTTAGCCAATAAAAGGTGTCATTATGCTTGACTTCTCATTGCATCCATAATGGCTAACACAGTATAACACCCTAGTACCCTTCAGGTTGAAATACATTCCTTTCACAAAGACTTTTAATAAATCAGCAAGAGTAAAAAGGAAGGTCTATAAGATGGTTGTGAGACCACCAATGTTATATGGGTTGGAGAAGGTGGCACTAAAGAAAAGACAAGTGACAGAGCTGGAGATGGCAGAGTTAAAGATGTCAAGATTTGCATTGTGTGTGACGAGGATGGACAGGATTAGAAATGAGTACATTAAAGAGTCAGCTCAGGTTGAACGTTTTGGAAACAAAGCCAGAGTTTATGGATGTGATGAGAGAGAACATGCAGGTTATGGGAGTGACAGATCAAGATGCAGAAGACAGGAAAATATGGAAACAGATGATCCGCTGTGGTGACCCCTAATGGGAGGAGCGAAAGACGAAGTTCAGTTAGCAACCTTCAAATTCAGTATATACAGAATTTACTGCCATCTTCAGTAAAGAAAATTCTTTAGCATTCTTTAGAATTTCTGCCATATGAACAACATGACAATAGCATCATTAACCAAAAGAAGATTATATACCACCAACCCACCAAAAAAGGCCAGGAAAGGCTAGCCAACAGTTTTACCAAACCTTCCAATAAACTTATTAGTGCAGTTTTTTTATATATTTTTGACAGAAAACATGGATGATTAAGGCTATGTATAGATTATTGTGATTTACAGTAAATACAATAACAGATAAAACATGATTGTCCTCCTTAACTCTCCATGGTGTTCAAACAAATCATTATTTTTTCAAAAGTATTTTTCTGAAATGTGTACAGTTTCTTTTTTGAATCAGAGAAGCAGACACATAGACAAAATAGCCTTTACTATTTCCTCATGTCATTATAAATATTCTGTGATTCCCTTTTAAAAATGCGCTGATTTCAGTTACGTATAAATCATTTTTCTTGAAAGTCTAGATTTATTTCAATATGTACACAGTATGCATTGATTGATAATACATTGAGTTTACTCCTCAAATTTCAAATCTAATGTTTTTCATGTTCAGTAGAATTTGAAATACCTTAGAAGACAAATTAAATTATTTCCTAAGCGCAACATATTCTACCAAACATCTCTATTATTTTTGTATTATGAAATTTCATGAAAGGGAAATAATATTGATGGTACTGTATTAGGGTAAAGGCTATAACTGATTGCCCAGCCCCTAATGCAGTTAAACAGGAGAAATACGTTCTTGGATTTGGTAATTATTGTTCATCTAAAATGTGATGCCATTGTAACTCAAAACACTAATTTAACCATAAAAGTAAATAACAAGAATTATTTGCACTTAGATAGTTCAAATGGCATTTAAAGAAACTGTTAATGTCAGCACCCATACTTCATCATTCAAATACTTAATTATGATTTAAACTTGAAGCAATTTATATACAGTAGTTGTGGGCAAGATTTTGTGTCAACAATTCTAGTAACTGGAAAATTATACTCTATGCAGTATATTCGTACTGAACAAAATTGTAACAGTGGTACTGTAAATTGGGCCATCCAGCTACAGTGAGCCCCAGAAGAACTGAGACTACACTCAATTTTTAATTTTCATAAATAAGTAACTTATTTTAAAGCAAATTAAAACTAGAAATACTTTATAAAAAGGAGAATTAAACAGGTTTTGATTGATTCTGCTTTAATGTAATACACCAGTTCACTGACTGAATATACACCATGATCTTTCCTTCTTGGTGTTTCATTTAATTAATGTTTAGTTCAGTGGGAATAACAGTATCATGCTAAAAGGATGAATCTTAAAAGCAGTAACCTACATTTAAAATCTTTGTTTTGGGGAAGGAATCAAAGTTCAGACACTTCCTTCTGGGCACTGTTATGTTTTATAACGGAAATTTGATGATATCACACAAGGTGTGATGTCTACATCATGTTTCTACCAAGGAGATCTATTGTTATAAAGAATATTGCAATGTCCATGGAAAAGAAAGTACGAAACTTTGGCACCCAATACAATGGCATTGCAAACACATCATAAAAGTGTAACAACACAAATTAAAGGAAAAAAATGATAATAATGAGTTTGTAATAGAAAATTGCCCAGCTGTTTTAGACAGTTAATCAGTGGCCGATAATACAGAATGGTCAGAAGCAGAACACAGTAAAACCTGCCCGTGTTCCTATTTCTAAATAAATGCCAGTAACAAACCATAAGAATCATAGATATATACCCTTAGAGCAATAAAAAATAACATAATTTCATGAAGGTAGAAAGTCATCACACCTGACAGGCAGTATAAAAAGGCAAACAAATGGAGAAAGTACTGTATATAAAAAATGTACATTCCTGTCTCTTAAATGCTTAAAAATAAATTACTTTATATATTGAAATCTGACATCAATATTTAATTCAAAACTAATTCCCAATATACCACAACTTACTATAATAATAATAATAATAATAATAATAATAATAATAATAATAATAATGAAATTGATTAATTAGAGCAAAAGTAAACAAATGTTATGAGTTCTAGTGTCTTGAAAGTACCATGCTTTATTTTTGCACATTTTTGTGCAGGTTTATTCATTTAGTTTGTTTATTATTCATTTTTGATATGAGGGTTAGTAATATTTCTTCAACACCACATATGCCTCCTGTTGGATAGTACACATGGCAGAAGAAAATAATTGGACCGCTCTATCCTCCATTAAAGATATTTTCATTAAGTGTTGCATCTGCAAACTCTGCAGCATTGTGGAGGACTGTTTCCACCCTTCCCATGGTCTCTTTGTCCCACTTCCATTTGGAAGAAGTTACTATAGTATTCGAAACACTTCCATGTTGTTCAACAGCTTGTATGCCTTGATGGGATGGTTCGGTTTGACTCCATATCCTTCAGTAGCTGTAACACTCGAAAACCATTGATATTATGACGAGGATGAGACAGGCAAATACGGACATAAACAGTCAGTAAAGGTTGGTGTAGAAGTGCTAAGTGCTTTTTTGAAAACAATAAAATTTGCAAAATAGTGTACTGTAGTGCCAAAGTTCTTCACTAAATAAATAATACATAAAAGCAAACTGTAAATGTAGGTTAAAAAGTCAGTAAATTAACAATTATAAATGTTCCATAAAATGAGATTAAAATACTAGTTCAGTTTCTTTCTTCTTTAAAACCAGGAAACCCAATGCATCACTATGAAACCTGGTGTCTTCTCTACTTATCCCATACGGGACTTGCAGCAAGTGGAAACATCAGCTGACAAGTGCAGTCATCAATCAAACCTAGATTGGGTTCCCATCACCAGACCTTTAGTGGCCAAGCCTGTAGGAGCACCCACTTCAGCCCCCTCTGTGCATCAGCCACACACTTCTCTCTCTTGGGCTTCACTAACCTCCCTTCTTAATAGCATGGGCTCCTCTTGATCCTGTCTCCCTCTTTCATTCTCTTCTTCTTTTCTTCTTCTTTTTCTTCATTAACCTCTGTTCCATCTTTGTCTCTGTTCTTTTTGTTGCCTTTTTGTCTCTTGCCCAGGCTTATTTTTAAGCTCTGCTTGAGTGCAGGTCACCAACTCTGAGATGTATATAAAGCACTTCACCATTATATGTGAATGACCTGCATGCATCAGTACATGAATGTGTGATCAGCCAAGTACCGCAATCAACCTCAAAGCAGCATGTGCACATTTTCACATGCATCTGTACCTGCCAGGCAACTTCCCACCCCAAATTAATTATTTAATTTAAAAAATGTACTGTCTCCAGCAGGGGGTCGCAGGGATTGTGTTCTTTATTGAAATGCAGGACATACTTGAACCTGTATACATACCCCTTCAGTAACCATGGCAGAAATAATCAGACTAGAGAAATATGATAAAAAAAGATATTTCACTCCCAATATACAATGTACTTAACTCAGACTGAGAACTTTCTAATTCAATATACCATAACCTTGTTACAGTCAGAGGCTGTTCATATTGCAAATGTATTTCTTAGATTAAACTGAATAAAAATAAAAGATTGGTAATCACAGTTATTTGTTACTAAGTCTTTTCTGTATTATTTCTTCTCTATATTTTGACTGTGGCACCTAACACAACTGCTATTGTACAATAAGAGATCTGAGGTATTGGACACCTAGGAATCACTGGTTATTTTTTAAAGAACCAGTGCTGCAATTCATGTGTGGGAAAAAAAAAAATAAAAAAGGAAAGCTGAAATGTCTGATTGAGAAAAGAGCTTAGAAGATGTGTCTCAAAGGCAGATGTGTGCTTCTAAACCAAGTCTCTTTCTTCCCTGAATAATAAATCTAGAACAATAGACACTTAAAGGTGCATGTTACTTTTCATTATTTTTGTTTATTTTCTACTTATTTTAATTATAATGATTTTGGGTATTTCTCCAGCTTCATCAAAAACAACAAAGTTCTCCTCCAGATATTCTACTTTTGTGTGTGCAGTGATGATTTTCTTATTTCTTCTAGTTATCAGCTTGATAATAATAGGTAAGATTTTCTTTTGCTTTACATGTTACATTGAAAATTAATATAAAACACAATACAATAGAAAGTTCTTTGTTTTGTGTTGTTTTTAATTATCTTTTTCTGTCCTCTGTTTAACCAAACATGCAGTTCTTGGAGAATCTCTTGTTTCTCATATTTTGGGAAAACTCACTACACCTTTAAATCGAAGTACATTTTTTATCATTTTTATTAACAACATATGACATATTAAGTTACCTTTGACAGACTATAACTGATGTTAAATCTTAGTTAGTGCTTATATGCTTCCCCTGCTCTTCATGATTTTTCTGTATTTGACCTGTAAGTCATGTTTAATAAAAATAGTAACATAAGAAATATAAATGTATACCACATCATATAATTGAATCCATGTACAGTTTGGAATAATCAAATGTATTTTCACAATACTTCTCTTTTTGTTTCAAAACTTTTTACATGGTAAAAGTTGCCCAGTAGTCAAAAACTATGCTAAGGCATTTAAAAATAAACAATCTTCATTCCTAACCATATTTGGAATACATTATGCAAGCAAGACTGTGTGGAAACAGTGACTTGTACATCAAGACTCTTGGTATAAAATTTCAATGTGATCAATTTTGACTGCTCTTATATTGCAGTAAGAAAAATGTTAAAAATATTGAAGGAAAAAAGAATTGTAGAGAGGAGACTCTTTGTTTGCATGGAAGTTTTTAGTCGGAGGTCTTGAAATTTTGTAAAAAATGTTTAAACCTTTTTGAAAGATCTCCTAAGTGCAAAGAAGAGAAATAAGATTATTGCTTATTTTTATTTGAGTTGAACTGACCTGTTGTTTCAATGGAAGGTTGATATGTATCCAAGGTCATGATGTAACTTCACCCCCACCACTGTAGGTATTTACTCATTTTTATTTAAGTAAAATATGTAATCTTCATCATTTAGTGATGTTTTAGGATCTGAAATGAACATCAGTAAGGGGTTTACCTGTAGCATTAAAAATTATTTTTGTAGAAGGTTGGAGTCTGTAGAAGAGGCATTGTTCTTTTAGGACCCAAAGTATGTAATAAGCAAACTGGGGCAGATTTGGATGTTAACAATTTTAGTGGAAACTGAAAATTGAATTAACTTACTTTGTTTAAATTATTTAAGAATGTTTGATTCGGCCATAAGTGCTTTAACCACTCCCTAAAGTCAATGACTGGCCAAATAAAGTAGCAATTTCAATTTTACTATATAGTGAGTGGTTTACGATAAGAAATGGTTCCATATCTTATGTACTGACTTAAGCTTGATGTAATTTCTGGCGATGGGCTAAAGATTGGCAACATAAATTATGAAATTGTCTGTCAGTATTCAGATTATTTCAAAGAACTTGGTGGGCAAGTAATTTAATATATGTGATCTATCTTTTGACTTGTTTTGGTTTCCTGAATTTGATTCTTGTTTCTTATCTTGATTATAAATAATACTCAACTTCCTGGCATCTGACGTTCTAGCTACATTCTTTTTGACTCAGATTTCTGCTTCATGTTTTTGGCTCTGTTTAAAACACTATATTTTTTTACTTACTGGCTTCGACCTTAGCTTGTTTTAATCACTTTATTTCCTTTATTTTAATTTTAAAACTCTGTGACCGTTTTGTCCTGTGCAGTCAGTACACCAGTGATATTAGCAGTAGTGTTAGGATTCAGCATGTTCTGTGTATGTATGATTAATATTCGAAGTTTAAAATTCATTAAACAGGCTTTTTTTTTTAGTTGTTTTGCAAACGGTCCACAAAAACACACCTGAATCAAGTCAACATGGCATCTACAATACCAGCAGCACAACTGATGAGTTAACCAGTGATAACAGCAATCAGCTCCAGAAGTGTAATATAATTTGCCCAGATTGTCAGCATCACAAACTCTTGGAAATGTCTTTCTACAAGGATCATCTGAAAAATATCTGTATTAGCAAAGGGAGAAATGTAGGTAAGGAAATGTCTTTTCAAGACTGAAATATTGTTTAACAGTTACAAAGAAGAAAGATATTTGGATGTTAGAAATCCATTCAAATATATTTCATTAAAGTTGATTTTGAACTTGAAAGTATGCTACATTGCTTGTAGGAAATTCTCAGTTTGGAGTAGTTTTAACTTTATATATTTATGTAGAAATCACAAGTAAGGCTCATATTATGATTGCTGAATGTGAAAGTCCTTAAATGTTAGTGACACCTGTCAACTTTACAGTTTCTAAGCTGTGCAACACACTGTGTTTACTTGGTACTTCAGGACCAGTTGCACAAACATGGACTATAGAAGCCAATATTCTTTAGTTCCATGTAAAGGTACTATCTGTTTCTAGTTTTCATTGTTTTTTAACTGTTTTTTTCTCATGTTACTCATTTAATACAATTTCTGCATAATATTACAGTGTTGGTGCTGTTTTCTATTGATCAAATTTTTGCTTTTTAAACCTTTAGGACAATATGGTTTAAATATATTTAACCCAACCATGCCATTCATTCTGAGTATTTATTGGCTTATTTCACTTCAAGAATTTCAAGGACTATGTCTGTTACTGGCCTCAGGCCTAGGGGAACCTGCGCCAGGTACAAGCCACTATTGCTATAGAGTGTAGCCACAGCGATATGGTGAAAAGCATAAAAGAAGCAGGCAGCAGTCCTGAGACTCAGACCGTACTTCTCTGTTCTACTTTTTTCTCATTTACCCAGAAATATATAAATGCTTCAATCTCTGCATAGATCAACATGACGATCAGTTAAACAATGGTGCATGTTAATTTCCTATGCAGAACAACAGTGTAAACACATTTACTTTGTTTCAACAATAATATTGTTGTCAGCTATCAAGAAGTACCTGATTAGAAACCAATGTTCTCAGAACTTGTTGATTTTCAAAGGAAGCAGGCTGTTCTGTATCACCACTTCATGTTTGGATGAGATACTAATCAAAGCAGTCTGATTATTCAAATTATTCAGGTGACTATTTTGCAAGGCAGGTAAATATTTATGTCCTGAAGATAGCCATCAACAATAACCTGTAGCAGAATTTTCCAGGAATTTTTTTTTCCTTAAAACACTGAGTTAAAGCCCATTACATGTCTCTGATTTGAATACGAGCAACACTAGAGTATTACAAGGAACAGTCCTGTCTACCTTTCTCTTCATCTTGTATATACAGTACCTTTAACTATAGGTATAACACCAGGTCATGTAATTTGCAAAATTCTCTGATGATTCTGCACTAATGGAGTATACTGACAATGAGGATGAGACAGAGTTTAGTAGTCAGGTGGAGATCTTTCTTTCTTGGTGCAGAAAGAAATGTCTTTATTTAAACATCAACCAAGGAACAGGTTATTGACTTTCAATACATGCAATCTATAGGCTAATATTGTTAACAGGCAGTGTGTTGCAGTGGTTAAAGCTTTGGACCTAGGATTTCAAACCCTGAGGTTGTGGGTAAATCCTGCTACCGACACTGTGTGACCATGAGCAAGTCACTTCTGATTCCTGTGCTCCAACTGGAAAACAAAAGAAATGCATCCTATTGTATCTCAAATGTTGTATGTCACCTTGGATAAATATATCAGTCAAGTAATAATAATAATAATATTATTAGCTCATTGGAGCTGCAACTCTTGAACATACTGTCCACAATTGTCCATGAGTAAAACATTCCTGCAAGTCAAGATCAAGTCCTGCTTTTCCTGGTGACGTGGTTTTTGCTGATGGTCATTGCAAAACACAATTTTACATGAAATATATTGTTTTGAACTGAAATGGGAAAACATTCCCATTACTCTAAACAACAGCTTCTTACTTTTTTTCTGGGTGCCTTACAGCACTTTTGAACTGCCATACAGCTGTTATCTCACTGTTCACTCCCCATCCCACACAGCATTTTTGATAAGTCACGCAGCTGTTATCTTGTGTTTCACCTTTTCGTAATGCTCCTGCTACTCACAACACTCAACAGGTCAACTCCCTCTCCTCCAGTCATTATTTATGTGTTGGTGGTTTGCAACGCTCAATATCCATGCAAAATCCTCCCCTTGTGCGTCGTTTGTATGTTGGTGCTCTGTTACCCACATCATTTGTTTGAGAGTGCTTCATGATGCTCAGCTAATCAAAGGGATCCACACATTTGTTGTTAGTGTGAATGTAGAGAAAAGCCAAGCAAAATGACACCTTTTATTGGCTAACTAAAAAGATTACAATATGCAAGCTTTCGAGGCAACTCAGGCCCCTTCTTCAGGCAAGATGTAATCATGTTGTTGTAATGTAATGTAATGTTGTTAGTGTGAAAAAGTGTTTTGCAGTACTTGATACTTCATGCCAGGGGGCCAACAGAGTTGGACGGATGACCAAGATGAGAGCTTATATACATCTAATAGTGCAGGCAGTCAACAGCAAAAACTGTGCTTGACGAACCACTGTGCTTTGTAACTTCACTGAGTTTGCCAAACTTCCTTTTTCCATCTTATAATGGTGATGACATCTCTTTTTTCTTGTCCAGGACACAGCCCTGTCTTTAATTGTCCAGCCTATTGGTTACTGTCGGTATTTGCATGGCATGTCAATCACTTCTACTGAGCTCTTCATTTGCATAAAGCATACTCTCAGCACAACACTGAGCATGTGAGTGAGGATAATATTAATAAATATCGACAAAAAAAAATTAGGAAGAATTAAAAACACATATAGACTAACCCAGCTTTGCCTGGGAAATGTTCTATGTCAATAGGCCTAGGCTTCAGTTATAGTGACATTGGTTAATCAGATGTATCAGAAGCACTATGTAACTAAGTACTTTTCTGTATATAACATTTTTATTATTTATTTTTTTTTACCAGGTGCTGTATTATTAGTTCACTTGAGCTGCTTACTGTTGAGCATACTATATGCAGACGTGAAAGAGATTGCAGCAGATCTCCGTATTATAACAGTTTTTGGCATTGTTGCAAAGGGGATTTACAGTTAATTCATTCAAAGCTAAAAACAGGGAAAAATCTTAATTGTCTATTGGCATCAAAGCCTAATATCAGTATTGCCTCAGTGTACAGTGGATTTTAATACCCAATACCCAATGTAGACAAAGTGAGACATCGGAAAGAGGGGGGTGGTGTCAAGTGTGATGGATAAGGTACATACTGTCGAAGACCAGGGGGATGGGTTTTGAAAAATAGACCAAAATAACAAATTATTTACAATAAATTAGCCTAAAAGACTGCAACCCACAAAAGCCCATTTTTTTGCTGACGATGCCAATCAAAAATAGTCTAATGGGGTAGAAAAACCGTGAACCTGGCAACACTACACCAAGGGGACCTACCACACTGCCACTCTTCAAATGCTGTCTGTGGGTCGGGAAACAACTTAAAAAGGTAAAACCTAGTCCCAAGGTCACAAAGGTAGGGAAACACTGCTCCAAGGTAAATGCTTTAACCCAGCAAGACAATAAAACTGTTATCTCAAAGTGCTTAAGGAAAAAAAGCACCAATTGCTACCTTTAATGACATGCAGCATTTGACTATGATCTAATTTAAACTTTGTGAGAGCTAATTAAATGGTTTGGAGTAGCACACTGGCTGATGGGAATTGCAGTGCCCTCTTCAACATTTCCACAAATTTACAGATGAGAACTTGAGATGAAGGTTGTGTGAGGGGTTGGTGGTAATATATATTAAATACCTTTTGTAATGGATTATTTTCTCAAAATTGACTACTCTCACAGCCACAGTGCCTGGCAAGCACTTGCTAAATACATAATTTTTGGAGCTTCACCAAACTTCTTTCACTTTGCTTTTGCTGACGGCCTTCATTTGTATAACCCAGCATGCCCAGTTTCTCCCTGAAATCGCTGTCAGTGCTGTGGCGAGACAGGGGATGTGATGCTTTAAAATTCTTAGCGTGCTAGAGCGTTATTAATGACAAACATCAACAACCAAAAAAAAACACATGTCCACAAATTTTCTTTTTTCTACAATGGCATCAAATTTCAATATAATCCATTAAGGCATTTTTGAGACTTTGGAGTATTTAGTTTTGAAAATGTGGGGAATGTTTTACCTCTAAATATTCTTCTTCTTCTTCTTCTTTTGGCTGCTCCTGTTAGGGGTTGCCAGAGCAGATCATCTTCTTCCATATCGTCCTGTCTTCTGCATCTTGCTCTGTTACACCCACCACCTGCATGTCCTCTCTCATCTATCTATATCTATAAACTTTCTCTTAGGCCTTACTCTTTTCCTCTTGCCTGGCAGCTCTATTGTTAACATCCTTTTCCCAATATACCCAGCATTTCTCCTCTGCACATGTCCAAACCAACGCTATCTCACTTCTCTGACTTTGTCTCCCAACCTTCCAACCAGAGCCGACCCTCTAATGTACTCTTTTCTAATCCTGTCCATCCTCATCACACCCAATGCAAATCTTAACATCTTTAACTCTGCCACCTCCAGCTCTGTCTCCTGCTTTCTGGTCAGTGCCACCGTCTCCAACCCATATAACTTAGCTGGTCTCACTACTGTCCTGTAGTCCTTCCCTTTCACTCTTGCTGATACCCGTCTGTAACAAATCACTCCTGACACTCTTCTCCACCCATTCCACCCTGCCTGCACTCTCTTTTTCACCTCTCTTCCACAACCCCATTACTCTGTGCTGTTGATCCCAAGTATTTAAACTCATCCACCTTCACCAACTCTACTCTCTGCATCCTCACCATTCCTCTGCCCTCCCTCTCATTCACACATGTATTCTCTCTTGTTCTTACTGACCTTCATTCCTCTCCTCTCTAGTGCAAACCTCCAACTCTCCAGGGTCTCCTCGACCTGCTCCCTACTCTCGCAACAGATGACAATGTAATCGGCAAACAACATAGTCCACGGGGACTCCTGTCTAAGATGTCTTGTCAAACTGGATACCTACTGTCCTTAATGTACCATCCTGAAAAATATCAACTGTTTGCTTAAAGGGAAATAATGTTTTAGTTGATGAGTGGGTGATTAAGTGAGCTAACTTCTGTAAAAGATATCTATCTATCTATCTATCTATCTATCTATCTATCTATCTATCTATCTATCTATCTATCTATCTATCTATCTATCTATCTATCTATCTATCTATCTATCTATCTATCTATCTATCTATCTAATTTTTCTGCAGTATAAATCACTGTTTAAATGCTGTTAATGGCATTTTTATCTTGGAAATGATTTTTTAGAAAGAAAAAAAAAAATCCCTAATTTATATAAGATAACATGGATTCATTGTGGTTAAAACTTCACGTCTCCAGAAGACTGGATTTAAATGACAGACTAGTGTGTGGAGTTTGCACATTCTTCCCATGTGTCTCATGAATTTTTCTCTAATGATTCCCTTTTTCTTCCTATATCCCAGAGGTGTGCAGTTTTAGTTAACTGGCTACAGTAAGTAAACTCTGTACAAATGTGGGCTATGCCCTGTGATGTGTCAGCATTCCATCTAACAGTTATTTGGCTGTGTAACAAAAGGCGCTATAAGGGCATCGACCCTACACAGACAGACACAGGAGGCATATTTATAAAAGAAATAAACTTTTATTTTTTTTGTCCGTGGGCTACGTCTTCCCCATAGCTACAGACACAACACAGTCACACACTAAGCACAAGCACAAACTCAAATAAACACAAATCAAATCTCTCATCTTTATATCCTCCACTCCTCTCCAACAAGCTTACTGTAGTCCCTCTCCTTCTAACTCTGGCTCCTGGAGTATTGGCTGCTGGCTCCTTTCATTATACACCCGGAAGTGCTCCAGGTGCTTGATGACTTCATTTCCGGCAGCACTTCCAGGTGTGGTGAAAGGACTGCCTATAAGGGCTCAGCAACTCCAGCTGCAGCACCCTCTGGCAGCGCCTGCAGATCCCAACAGGGCTGCACTGAACTCCAACTCCCATGAAGCCACCAGGCCAGCCCAGGAGGGTTGCCATCTAGCGTCCCAGGGGAGGTAACGTAACCAGCCACACTTTCTCCCCTGGTCTTCCCAGCGGTACAGCTGTTACTAGGATAGGCACTTATACTCCTCATCTAAACTAGACTAAATGGATTTGATGATGGATGGCTAGTTTTGAATTGAATTGTATTGTTTTCTTTTTATTGCTTATTATTTATTGTGTAAATTGCTTTTTATTGAATGGATGGATAACCACATTTTTTCCATTACTGTTTGTCTTTTATAGGCATGGACTACTTTTTATGCCCTGTTGGGTGGCTGGGACATTTGAATAAATGCTATTTTATTTCTGTGGAAAATAAAACCTGGGATGAGAGCAAAAATTTCTGCCACTTGTTTGAAGCCCACCTTGTTAAAATTGAAAACAACGATGAACTGGTAAGACAGAAATACAATGTATAGCATTCATCTTTTAATCTTTAAACCATTTTATATTAATCAGACTTACTTGCCATTACTGGCTCCCAACAGAAGGTCTAATGTACAATAATATACTATTAATATTATTGAATTCAGTTTATTGAAACAAATTGTTTTTTAAGTAGCATTTTTACGGAAGTGTATTAGGACCACAGTGAAGAAAAGTCTGTGATTAAAGACTAAATGTAATCACATGGTCTGTAACTTTGCAGAAACAGAAGAAAACATCTTGCACATATTGTGAGATTTTGGGGATTCCAACAATCCCCCAAATGTACTGTGCACCTACACTCTGTTAACACAGGAAAGGACTGGTTGTCCACTACCGGCGTAACTGCAAGTTAACAGGCTCCCTGTGTAACATGTCTGTCACCTGCTGGTTGATGCGGGGAACATTTATAACCAGCCACTGACCTGGCCATGTGCTCCCTTTCTGTCTCCTTGCTTGTGTTCCTTTGATTTGAAAAGGGAGCAAATGCAGGCCAACATTATTGTCCCTGCTTGTATGCTGCATGTGTCTGAGTGACAGCTCCCATTTAAATAAATGCTTTCCTGTCTTCAAAACAATAAAGCTAATTTTTTTGGGAACCTGGACTCACCTCCTCCTATCTTGTGCAAGTCTGTGACCCACACATCACAAATGGTACCAGAAGTGTGGTCCTACACAGATGAATCCCCAACAGGCACACAACCATGATCTTCCACTGAAACCAGATGAGGCGCCTACAAGTGCTCCTGCTCTTATCTGTCCCAGAGATGTGCTTGTGAAGATGTTTCCATCAGATGACCCAGAGTGTTTCCTATTCTGTTTAAAACACATGGCCACATTGATGCACTGGTACACAGAAGGCTGAGTAGCTATCTTGGCCCCTTTATTGACCAGGGAGGCCCTACAGGTCATGCAAAACCTTCCTTCCAAGAGACATGATGACTATGTTTTCCTGAAGCAACAAATCCTTCTTTGTACAGCTATGAACATCTTGGCCAGGGGGCACAGGTTATGGCTATGGCAAATCGATCCAGATCGCCCTATACGGGGACAGGTGCAGGACTTAGTAGACCTTTCCAAAGCTGCTTCCGTGGAGACACCTTTGAGTGCAATGTGGAAAAGCTCACTATAGACACTGTGGTGTTTGGGATAAGCAATGACCTCTGTGATGAGATGATTTGAAGTGATATCAAAATTCTGTTGCATTTGACCCACAAATTGATTGGAGCCCAAGCCACATGGAGGCAGAGTGGCCACCCTAGTCTGCCTCCGACTCCTGTACAGCTTGCATGTCCCCACGGCAATGGAGTGGACCCTCTGACCAGTTCCCCATGCACTGTGACTAGTTTGGACATCTGGCTAGGCGTTGTCTCCCACCTACTCAGTACCTGCAGAGTGGCTTGGCTGTGGTCTGCTACTCTTAGGCCAAGTTCTTGGAAAAGGCTAACTTTAAGTTCTGGGTGTGATCTCTGTGTCATCTGATGTGATGCGCTCAGGCAGATACCCTGCACAAGCACAGAGCGTGTAAACATTCACAGTGTTCATGGGGATGTTAAGGGGTATGAGGCAGTGCTACACTTTTGGTTTTGATCCTGTCTGACTCACATAAGTTTCTGGCAAAATAGTTGGGTAGTGTGGTAGTGGAGGAAGGCATGAGTCCTGTGGCCAGTGCTAACCCATGCAAATTCTACATTTGAAGGAGTGGAACAATCCTAATGAGGTGTTGGACGCCACTACTACAATCTCTCATATTGAGGTTGCTATTGGTGGTGATTTGATGTACACCGAGAAGGCTGAGTTGTTTTCAGCTGTATCTGGCCAGACTGAAATGGCTGAAAACAAGATTGTGACTGAATCTGTTGTTAAGGTAAAACTGCGCCTGTATCGTATTCTGTAAGCAAAAAGGATTGTGCGAGGAGGTGAAGAAGATGCTCAATTTGGTTGTGATTCGCGAGAGTAAAAGCAACTGGTGCAGTCCAGTTGTACTGATTCCAATACCAGATGGGTCGGTTCGGTTTTGTATAGTTTTTCGACACGTGAATAAGATTTCCAAATTTGATATGTAACCAATGCCGTGTATTGATTACTTACTGGAGAGGCTTATATATTTCTACTCTGGATCTCACGAAGGGGTACTGGCAGGTGCTGCTGGAGGAATCCAACTGCAAGAAGACACATTTGACTCCCTAGATGGGTTGTTTGAATTCACCAGACTCCCATTTGATATATATAGCGCACTGTTGACTTTTCAGCAGATGAAGGATTAGATACTGCGACCCCATTCCACGTATGTTGGAGTGCATCTTAATTACGTAGTCATTTTCAATAATAATTGGTGGTTGCATCACAATCATCTACAGACAGTGCTTGACAGTTTGAGGCTGGTTGGGTTGGCAGCCAAACCTAAAAAGTGTAAACTGGGGATGTTGCAAGCACATTACTCGAGGTACTCTAAGGGGAATGGTTTGATTAAACCTCAGTTGGACAAGGCAGGTAAGGTTCTAGCATATCCACCTCTGGAAACGCAGAAACAGGTTTGTGCTTTCCTTGGACTCGCTGGTTAATATTGGAGGTTCAATCCAAATTTTGCTCATATAGCCCATCCCTCTTACTGATGTGACAAGTGGCAGAAAGAACTGCAGCATTGTATGGACTGATGATTGTAAAAGGTGTTTCTCTGACTTAAAGTCTCTTTATCTTCATTCCCAGTTCTGTGGAATCACTTTGCTAAGGAATTAATTCTACAGACAGATGTGAGTGTTTGGTTTGGGGGCTATAATTTCTACAGTTTTGATGGGCAAGAACATCCCATCACTCTTCTTAGTAGGACCATTGAGAAAGAATGTTTGGCTATCAAGTGGGTGGTGAGGCGCTCTGCTACTACTTGTTGGGTAGGCGGTTTACCCTGGTGACTGATCACGCCCTATTCCAGTGACACTACAGGCAGAATGATACAAATTTCCGACTCACTAGGTGGTTTGTTCGCTTGTAGCTGTTTGATTTTGAGGTTTGCCATTATCCGGTTCAGTGCATGTCAATGCTGACTTCTTTTTGCATCTGGCCGAGCCCGGCTTAGACTGTCACTTCATTCACACCAATTTGAACAAAGCTGAGGTGGAGGAATGTAAGATTTTTGTGACCTCAAGAATCCTCCAACTGCGTTGTGCACTAACACTCTGTTAACATAGGCAGGGACTGGTTGTCCGATGCCGGTGTAACTGCAAGTTCACAGGTTTGCATCTGTTGCCCAGTGGTTGATGTGGGGAACATTTAAAACTGGCTGCTGACCTGGCTGTGTGCTCGCTTTTTTGTCTTCTCGCTTCTGCAAGAAGGCTATCTGTTCTGTTGGTCTGAG
This sequence comes from Erpetoichthys calabaricus, assembly GCF_900747795.2. Taxonomy (NCBI): domain Eukaryota; kingdom Metazoa; phylum Chordata; class Cladistia; order Polypteriformes; family Polypteridae; genus Erpetoichthys; species Erpetoichthys calabaricus. The sequence goes on along the minus strand of NC_041402.2, from coordinate 100,998,672 downwards.
AAGGAAACGAATGCAGGCTGATGTCATCATCCCTGCTTGATGTAGTTGTGTTTGAGTGATAGCTCCTATTTGAATAAATGCTTTGAGAATGTTCCTGTCTACACAACAATAGAGCTGATTTTTTTGGGAACCTTGGACTCACTCTCTTGTGGAGCTCTGTGACCCACACATCACAATTCAAATGTGACAGCACATACATGTCCGTCTGGGGATTTTTTCTGTGTGTAATACATCAGTTTTAATAATTAAAAGGTGCATTTGTCTATATAATATATTGAATCAATCCACGTTGTAGCCCTACTATCCTGAGCATCTTAACACTAAGAATGTTGAAAATTCCATCTTAACATCAATGTTTAACTTAAAAGTGTACCTCAAATGCTTTGTATTCTTAGTGCTACACAGTCTAGTCATTAATTGCTATGCACATCTTAAATGTACTTCCTTTTATGGTGACAGTATCCACAGACTGACACACAGAATACATTAATTTGTGGTATGACAGCACTATGAATATTTAGAATACTAAATTTATATTTGATATAATTTTCATGATGAAATGCATTAAAGCATATTATTACATATTATTCTACAGATAAATTGTTAACTTCATTAAATAATTTACAGTATACTGTTAATAATTAAACTTGTGGGTGGCACAGTGGTAGAGATACTGCATCTCTTTAAGCAGGTTATATCCCAAATATTCCCTGCCTGGAGTTGGCATGTTTTCCTCGTAGGTTTCTTTGGGTTTCTCCAGTTTCCTTCCAAAGACATGCAGGTTGGCTGTTTTGGTGCTGCTAAATTTGATCTTAAGATGGAATGTATGATGTTCGTAGTATTAAGAGGCCTTTTGAAAACACAGTTCCGGATAGGAGGGCTACAATGTGGATTGATGCAGTATATTATGTTCTCCAATTTGTGTTTTAACCATTTAAACTGATGTATTACAAACACAAATCCATATCTGATCATTTTTAAACTCATCCCTGGACAAATTTGTATGTGCTATTGTCACACTCAGATATCTATTGGGTTAATATACACAGTGACTGAATGACTTTTTCTCCAAAGGATGGCATTCATTGGAAGGCAGTTTCAACTTTCAATATTTGCCTCTTACTGAAGGCTTAATAGATCAAGGGTATCACTTGGCTTTACACTTTTGGATGAGAGTGCCCCGTTCGATTGCAGAATTTAACTGGGCATGGCATTTTAAAATGATCACCTTACACTTCAGGTAGTACATTTCAACAATTTTTCCAGAATTTAAAATCATTTTAGCCAACATTGAATTCTGTGTTTCACAAAAGAAATTGGAATTTGTTTGAAATATTAATATCTTGAAACTGCAGTACACATTTTACCATTTTCAAAGAAATCATTTGAAAGGAGATCATTTGCTGGATGCAGTCTTTTTTCATCCAAAAGAAATTTAAGAACTGGTAATAAAAACTAAACATTGTTCAGAAGTCATCAGAGGTTTACAATATGAATACAATGCATAGGCAGCGTCAGTCAGTCAGTCATTTTCCAATCCGCTATATCCTAACACAGGGTCACAGGGGTCTGCTGGAGCCAATCCCAGCCAGCACAGGGTGCAAGGGAGGAACAAACCCTGGGCAGGGCACACACACACACTAGGGACAATTTAGAATCACCAATGCACCTAACCTGCACGTCTTTGGACTGTGGGAGGAAACCGGAGTACCTGGAGGAAACCCACGCAGACACGGGGAGAACATGCAAACTCCATGCATGGAGGACCCGGGAAGTGAACCCGGGTCTCCTAACTGCGAGGACTATATATATATATATATACTGTATATATATATATATAATATATATATTTTTTTTTTTGGTAAAAAACTATTGGTAGGGTATAGATTTATTTTCTGTTCATAAAATACTAATTTAATAATAAACAGAAGACTCATTGATCAAGCTATTATTGATTTGTATCACTGGTGTTTTATCATAATAGTCTGCAACATTGTCATATGTATAATCTAAGAGTCTCAATGGGTATTCCCAGTGATGGCATAGCATCGTAATGAAAGGCCGTACATATTTCTCAGATTCATCCAAAATGATGTGTTTTGGCGACATATGTGATATATAGTAAGCAAAGCATGCTTGGCCCACATTGTGCAAAATTATTATGGCAATCTGTGAAACCTGTATGCAAGCAGTACTAGTCTCTAAGCATTTTGTTTCAAAATGATCATTGTTCCTTATATGTATGACAAAACATATTTTGAACCCAATAAAAATATTGAATTCTGAAAGTGGACTGAGTACTGTACTAAATATTTCAAAGTTGAATTTAATTAAAGCATTTCAAAGTTGCATTTTCTATGCTATATAAGTAAATAGACCAGATTTCTCTGTTCTTTCTCTGTTCAATTAACCTCATTGAACATAGGCTGTTGTTACTTAGAGATAATTTGGCAACATTGAGCATATTTTTTTCCCAGTTTTAGTCAAATTAGTCTAATGTTTTCATCTGGAAATTTCCTGAATGTTACACTGGCCTGTAGTCCAAAAATGTGAATGGAAATTTGTGTGTAAATATTTTCTTTTTATCTTCTCTGGATTTCTTTGAGCTTCTAGACATTTGTGGATCGTTGTGAAGCCATCTGTTAAATTATTTGTGAATTCTGAATGCCTACTGTACATACCAGTAGCATTTTCAATCCTTCTTAGAATGGTGAAAATGTTGCAAAATCTTCAGCTGTCTCTGAGTAGTTTTTTTTTCCTTACCACCATGAGTGTTAGGTAATAAATACAGCCCAGAATGAAGATTCTTGTTTTAATCTTTAAGTTAACCACCTTACAATCTAACTAATAAATGAAAAACATAGCATTCTAGAACGAGAAATATGTTTTAGTGGTAGAAAATTTGTTTACTTTCTTTTAAATGAATGAAGAATATATATAGTATGTTAATGTCATGAGAGAAATACCAAATGCACTTTGTACTGTCTTCTAAATATGTCTGGATATATGTTTCTTCAGGATTTTCTTCAAAAAAACATGATACCTAAAGAATACACTTACTGGATTGGGCTGTGGCAACCAAATTCTTTTGATGGTTGGAGATGGCTGGATGGCACACCATTAGACACTAAAATGTAAGAATGCACTTCTGGTTTATGCATATATGTCTGTCTGTTCCCTATACAATCCCACATCCTTTGACTGATCTGAACTAAATTTTACATAGTTGCTCTCTAGAACCATATGGACAAGATAAGTTACTTTGACCCTGGGTGTCAAAGTGTTATTTTTTCTCTGTGTTACAGTTTGCACACAGGTGCCACCTGCTGGCTCAGAGCAAGTGAAACATCTGAACAGGATTGAAGCCAGGCTGGCAAATGAAATGACCAAAGCTTAACATTATTTTGCAAGGGCAATGCCACCTGCTGCTTCTATCCACTGTAACATAAAAATGAGTATCTTGGTTGTTGGATGAGACTTAATTGAAAGTGAAAGTGTAGCACAACACAAAGGAGAAGCAAAGGGTTGTTGTTAAATGTTGGCTTTTCTTCATAATTTAAGCACCTATGAACTGCCCACCTTGAACTGAGAGGATGATTCAGATATGATAACATTTATAGTTACAATCCTGCAAGGAGTTACTGCAATTCTGGAATCCAATTGGACTGGAAACGAACAAATAACTCAGAGCAGAGACCTTGATGTGTGGATGACAGATGGGACTGCTAGTAATAATAATAGGGTCTGTGTTATCTTGATATTTACCTATATTTACCATTTACTTGTTTTCTTTAAGGATAATTGTACTCATCAGATTCGTTACTGGGTTGGTCTACTGTCGCACCTTAAGATTAACACACACACACATAGATATACACATACATACAGACTCTAACCACAATAGTACCCTATGAGTGACGCATACACAGCTGGTGAATCTTTGGTCTACTGTCATACCTTAAGATTAACACACACATATAACCCTATCCACAAAAGTACCGTATGAAAGACGTATACACATGCACGTTATTCCCTTGCACTTTAACCCACACAAATACCATATAAATTACACACACACAGTCCGCTTTCACTAGTACTCCAAGAAACTTACTTATCATAGGCACAAACAAAGTGTAATGTCTTTGATATATCTCAGACCTAAATATTACCTTTGGTCTCCAAGAATATATTCAAACATACAAAGGCTCAACATTCTTGGCTATAAGCCATTTATTAACCAGTGTATTTCTTACTTTAACACACTGTTCATTATTGGACAGAGCTATACGTCCTTAGCTCGATGAACCTTACAGCTTGGATCATATGGCACTTCCTCCTGCTCCAAGTCTTCTTAATAAAAAGTTATCTGATTACCTCAATCACTAGATATGAAGATGAAGAATAGTTAAAGCAATGTGGTATTTATAAAGAGCAATAATACCATCCATCCATCCATCCATTTTCCAACCCGCTGAATCCGAACACAGGGTCATGGGGGTCTGCTGGAGCCAATCCCAGCCAACACAGGGCACAAGGCAGGAACCAATCCCGGGCAGGGTGCCAACCCACCACAGGACACACACAAACACCAAGCACACACTAGGGCCAATTTAGAATCGCCAATCCACCTAACCTGCATGTCTTTGGACTGTGGGAGGAAACCGGAGCGCCTGGAGGAAACCCACGCTGACAACATGCAAACTCCACGCAGGGAGGACCCCGGAAATGAACCCAGGTCCCCAGGTCTCCTAACTGCAAGGCAGCGGCGCTACCCACTGCGCCACCATGCCGCCCAGCAATAATACCAGTAGAGAAAATCATAAAAGATAATGTGAATAGCAAAGTCTGGATATGTAGTATACAGTATATAGTCTTTAAAAAAAGCTTAGGAAAAGTTAAAGATGTCAATGTTGAATGTCCCAGGGTGGCATTGATTTACCAATTGAAGTTGTTCATGAGACACTTTAGCTGACGATCAGATGAAAGTGCCACACATTGCTGGTGCCCTCTTCTGATGTCGCTCTTCTGTTGTCACTGTTTCCTCTTCTAACATTGCTTTCAGACAAGGCATATTCATTATACAGTTTTATGAGTGGGTTTTGCAACATGTGATTGTTAGATACACCTGATTGGCTGGCTGCCAATATGATGGATGAATTTGCTGAGACTCTTTAATCTTGTTTGTGTAACCCATTTTCCCAAGCAATAAAGTTTTTGATTATTTTAACAATCTCCTGTCTCAAGCTGTAAACCAATTTAGTCCTGGTCCTTCACAGGTGATAAAATCATCAATACAGCTTGAGGCATCTCATGAATTCCTGCTCATAGATAGATAGATAGATAGATAGATAGATAGATAGATAGATAGATAGATAGATAGATAGATAGATAGATAGATAGATAGATAGATAGATAGATAGATAGATAGATACTTTATTAATCCCAGGGGGAAATTCACATACTCCAGCAGCAAAAAATATTAAATTAAAGAGTAATAAAAAATGCAGGTAAAAAACAGATAATAACTTGAATAATGTTCAATGTTTACCCCCTCTGGTGGAATTGAAGAGTCGCATAGTTTGGGGGAGGAATGATCTTCTCAGTCTGTCAGTGGAGCAGGACAGTGACAGCAGTCTGTCGCTGAAACTGCTCCTCTGTCTGGAGATGACACTGTTTAATGGATGTAGTGGATTCTCCATAATTGATAGGAGCCTGCTGAGTGCCCGTTGCTCTGCTACGGATGTCAAACCGTCCAGCTCCATGCCAACAATAGAGCCTGGCTTCCTCACCAGTTTGTCCAGGCGTGAGGCATCCTTCTTCTTAATGCTGCCTCCCCAGCACACCACTGCGTAGAAGAGGGCACTCGCCACAACCATCTGATAGAACATCTGCAGCATCTTACTGCAGATGTTGAAGGATGCCAGTCTTCTAAGGAAGTACAGGCGGCTCTGTCCTTTCTTGCACAGAGAATCAGTATTGGCAGTCCAGTCCAATTTATCGTCCAGCTGCACTCCCAGGTATTTATAGGTCTGCACTCTCTGCACACAGTCACCTCTGATGATCACGGGGTCCATGAGGGGCCTGGGTCTCCTAAAATCCACCACCAGTTCCTTGGTTTTGCTGGTGTTCAGTTGTAGGTGGTTTAAGTCGCACCATTTAACAAAGTCCTTGATGAGGTTCCTATACTCCTCCTCCTGCCCACTCCTGATGCAGCCCACGATAGCAGTGTCGTCAGCAAACTTTTGCACGTGGCAGGACTCCGAGTTATATTGGAAGTCCGATGTATATAGGCTGAACAGGACCGGAGAAAGTACAGTCCCCTGCAGTGCTCCTGTGTTGCTGACCACAATGTCAGATCTGCAATTCCCGAGACGCACATACTGAGGTCTGTTTGTAAGATAGTCCACGATCCATGCCACCAGGTATGAATCTACTCCCTTCTCTGTCAGCTTGTCCCTAAGGAGCTGAGGTTGGATGGTGTTAAAGGCGCTAGAGCAGTCTAGAAACATAATTCTTACAGCGCCACTGCCTCTGTCCAAGTGGGAGAGGGGTCGATGTAGCATATAGATGATGGCATCTTCCGCTCCCACCTTCTCCTGGTATGCGAACTGCAGAGGGTCGAGGGCGTGTTGGACCTGTGGCCACAGGTGGTGAAGCAGCAGCCGCTCCATGGTCTTCATCACATGTGATGTTAGAGCGACAGGCTGGAAGTCATTCAGCTCACCAGGACGTGATACCTTTGGGACTGGGGTGATGTGCTCAGTTCAAATAAATGTTACTGTGATTGAGAGATACTGTTACAATTCAGGAAAACAGAATGTTTTGATGTTAAACTGCCATTCAAGTGACCTGTACAGTATTTAAGTTCATCTTGTTTTTTCTCTTGAGAAAAATATACTGCTCAAAAAAATTAAAGGAACACTTTTTAATCAGAGTATTACATGAAGTCAATGAAACTTCTGGGATATTGATCTGGTCAGTTTAGTAGCAGAGGAGGTTGTTAATCAGTTTCAGCTGCTTTGGTGTTAATGAAATTAACAACAGGTGCACTAGAGGGGCAACAATGAAACGATCTTCAAAACAGTAATAGTTTAACAGGTGGAGTCCACTGACATTTTTCCCTCCTCATCTTTTCTGACTGTTTTTTCACTGGTTTTGCATTTGGTTATGGTCAGTGTCACTGGATACTATAGAGGTTGCACAGGTAGTCCAACTTCTTCAGGATGGCACATCAATACGTGCCATTGGCAGAAGGTTTGCTATGTCTCCCAGCACAGTCTCAAGGGCATGGAAGAGATTCCAGGATACTCTAGGAGAGCTGGACAAGGCCGTAGAAGGTACTTAATTCATCAGCAGGACTGGTATCTGCTCCTTTGGGCAAGGAGAAACAGGATGAGCACTGCCAGAGCCCTACAAAATGACCTCCAGCAGGTCACTGGTGTGAATGTCTCTGTCCAAACAATCAGAAACAGACTTCATGAGGGTGGCCTGAGGGTCTGACATCCTCTAGTGGGTCCTGTGCTCACTGCCTGGCACCGTGGTTGTCGATTGGCATTTGCCATGGAATTCCAGAATTGGCAGGTCCACCGCTGGCACCCTGTGCTTTTCACAGATGAGAACAGATTCACCCTGAGCACATGTGACAGACATGAAAGGGTCTGGAGAAGCCGTGGAGAACGTCATGCTGCCTATAACATCGTTCAGCATGACCAGTTTTGTGGTGGGTCAGTGATGGTCTGGGGAGGCATATCAATGAAGGGATGCACAGACCTCTACAGGCTAGACAATGGCACCTTGACTGCCATTAGGTATCGGGATGAAATCCTTGGACCCATTGTCAGACCCTATGCTGGTGCAGTGGGTCCTGGGTTCCTCCTGGTGCACAACAATGCTCGGCCTCATGTGGTGAGAGTATGCAGGCAGTTCCTAGAAGATGAAAGAAATGATGAAATTGACTGGCCCCCATGCTCGCCTGACCTAAATCCAATAGAACACCTCTGGGACATTACGTATCAGTCCATCCGACATCTCCAGGTTGCACCTTAGACTGTCCAGGAGCTCATTGATGCCCTGGTCCAGATCTGTGAGGAGACCATCCGTCGTCTCATTAGGAACATGCATGCAAGCATGTGGGGGCCATACAAACTACTGAGTACGATTGTGAGTTGCTGCAATGAAATTTCGGCAAAATCAATTAGCCTGCCAAGTCATTTTTTCACTTTGATTTTTCAGGGTGTCTTTGAATTCAGCCCTCTGTAGTTTGATCATTTTCATTTCTATCAAACAATGTGGCATCCTTTTGTTCCGAACACATTACCCAGTCCATATCAGTATAGATATCCAGCATGATTTATTTTCCCATTTAGATCTGATGTGTTTTCAAAGTGTTCCTTTAATTTTTTGAGCATTTTATAATGGGAATATAGGCAAAAATTTGCAGATTTTTCACAGTACAACAGGGTCACAAGTTAAAAATGTATAAACCTCTACTGTTTTTCCTTAATCCCTTCTGCAAATATACAGTACCTCGGCAATAACAGGTCATTTTATATATATATATATATAAAATACAGGTAAAATTCTGTTCCAACGAAGTGCCAGGGACCTAAAAAATATTTTTTTGTAATGAAAATTTTGTAGTAATGAGATTCCATATTTGTCACTATAGTGCTTTTTTAAACTTGCGTCCAAGCATTTGCAATCATTTCAATAGCTTTGTTCATGTTAATCTCCTCCTTTCTACAAGTTATGCTGACGAGAATTTTTCTCAGCATTTCCTTGCAATAATATACTTTCAGGGTGCGAATGATGCCCAAATCCAATGGCTGAAGAACTGCCATGCAATTGGGTGGGAGGAATTCAACGCAAACATTATCTAAATGTCGAAGCATGTTGTGGGAAACACAGTTATCAATCAGAAGCCGAATCATCATTTTCTTCTTCTTCATATTGTGAGGTTTCTGAACTCTTTTGGGACCCCCCCCCCCCACCCAACGGGACATTGTCAGCTTGAAACAGGAACAGCAGGGTTATTCATTGTAGCGTGATCTGCCACTGTTCTATACACAGACACAGCAATCAGGCAGGGTCGTAACCAGGTTAGTGGCCAAGCAATACCGTTCCATGCATTTACAATGTTCTTTGCATCATCCATTTTCTGTTTGCTTTGGCGGCAAGCCGCAGCAGAGCTGTAAGCCTGCTGTTGCCCCAGGATAAACAGTCTTCCACAGACGTGGTGATCGAACTTCAGACACTGTTCGGCACGTTGTCCATTTGGGGGAGGTTCCAAGAAAGTTTAGAAACCTCACAACAGTGACTCTGTCATATGGGGAAACTGTCGGGACCATAAAAATAATTTGTTGTAAAGATATTCATTGTAACAGAATTTTACCTGTATGTATGTATATATATATATATATATATATATATATATATATATATATTGTGACAGTTTAAGGTCTCCGTGACCCCTTGAACCCTCAGACTACACGTCAGACACCAGGTAAAAGTCCAAATATGAATATTTATTATAATAATAAAGTGCACAATACTCAGTAATAAATCAATAATAACAATACAATAATCCTCCACACTCCCAGACGCGTTGCCACCCTTCCACCCAGCTCAGCTCAACGTCTGGGATTTCCCATCGTCTTTTTATATTCCCTGACCCGGAAGCGATTCCAACCCTACAGTCCATGTGATTCCTTATCACTTCCGGGTCAGATAAAAATCCTTTTCTTCATCCCGGAAGCACGTCATTTCCTTTTCCGCTTTGCTTACGAAGTACTTCCGGGTTATAGGGCACAAACAACTCTCTGGGCCTCCCTGCAGCGTCATCTGTTGGCCCCTGTGGTATCCAGCAGGGCTGTAAAGGAAAACTCCATCGTCCATGATTCTCTGCTGGTACTCGGGGCACTTCCATGCCGCAGGGACAGCTCCATCTAGCGGCCTGGGGGTATTGGCCGGGGTAAATGGCCGGCCATCCCTCACAATATACATATATACTAGCAAAATAGAAGTAGTGTGTTAAAGAGGTTATGAAAAAGAAAAGGAAACATTTTAAAAATAACATAACATGATTGGTTCCTGCCTTGTGCCCTGTGTTGGCTGGGATTGGCTCCAGCAGACCCCCGTGACCCTGTGTTCAGATTCAGCGGGTTGGAAAATGGATGGATGGATGGATTGTCAATGTAATTGTGTTGTCATTGTTATGTGTGTTGCTGTCATATATATATATACAGTGGTGTGAAAAACTATTTGCCCCCTTCCTGATTTCTTATTCTTTTGCATGTTTGTCACACAAAATGTTTCTGATCATCAAACACATTTAACCATTAGTCAAATATAACACAAGTAAACACAAAATGCAGTTTTTAAATGATGGTTTTTATTATTTAGGGAGAAAAAAAATCCAAACCTACATGGCCCTGTGTGAAAAAGTAATTGCCCCCTTGTTAAAAAATAACCTAACTGTGGTGTATCACACCTGAGTTCAATTTCCGTAGCCACCCCCAGGCCTGATTACTGCCACACCTGTTTCAATCAAGAAATCACTTAAATAGGAGCTGCCTGACACAGAGAAGTAGACCAAAAGCACCTCAAAAGCTAGACATCATGCCAAGATCCAAAGAAATTCAGGAACAAATGAGAACAGAAGTAATTGAGATCTATCAGTCTGGTAAAGGTTATAAAGCCATTTCTAAAGCTTTGGGACTCCAGCGAACCACAGTGAGAGCCATTATCCACAAATGGCAAAAACATGGAACAGTGGTGAACCTTCCCAGGAGTGGCCGGCCGACCAAAATTACCCCAAGAGCGCAGAGACGACTCATCCGAGAGGTCACAAAAGACCCCAGGACAACGTCTAAAGAACTGCAGGCCTCACTTGCCTCAATTAAAGTCAGTGTTCACGACTCCACCATAAGAAAGAGACTGGGCAAAAACGGCCTGCATGGCAGATGTCCAAGACGCAAACCACTGTTAAGCAAAAAGAACATTAGGGCTCGTCTCAATTTTGCTAAGAAACATCTCAATGATTGCCAAGACTTTTGGAAAAATACCTTGTGGACTGATGAGACAAAAGTTGAACTTTTTGGAAGTCAAATGTCCCGTTACATCTGGCGTAAAAGGAACACAGCATTTCAGAAAAAGAACATCATACCAACAGTAAAATATGGTGGTGGTAGTGTGATGGTCTGGGGTTGTTTTGCTGCTTCAGGACCTGGAAGGCTTGCTGTGATAGATGGAACCATGAATTCTACTGTCTACCAAAAAATCCTGAAGGAGAATGTCCGGCCATCTGTTCGTCAACTCAAGCTGAAGCGATCTTGGGTGCTGCAACAGGACAATGACCCAAAACACACCAGCAAATCACCTCTGAATGGCTGAAGAAAAACAAAATGAAGACTTTGGAGTGGCCTAGTCAAAGTCCTGACCTGAATCCAATTGAGATGCTATGGCATGACCTTAAAAAGGCGGTTCATGCTAGAAAACCCTCAAATAAAGCTGAATTACAACAATTTTGCAAAGATGAGTGGGCCAAAATTCCTCCAGAGCGCTGTAATAGACTCATTGCAAGTTATCGCAAACGCTTGATTGCAGTTATTGCTGCTAAGGGTGGCCCAACCAGTTATTAGGTTCAGGGGGCAATTACTTTTTCACACAGGGCCATGTAGGTTTGGATTTTTTTTTCTCCCTAAATAATAAAAACCACCATTTACAAACTGCATTTTGTGTTTACTTGTGTTATATTTGACTAATGGTTAAATGTGTTTGATGATCAGAAACATTCTGTGTGACAAATATGCAAAAGAATAAGAAATCAGGAAGGGGGCAAATAGTTTTTCACACCACTGTATATACACACACAGATACACATAAACATATATATACATATATATGTATATATATGTTTATACATGTTTATAAACATATCTACATATACAGATATCTACATATACACATATATACATATATATATATATACATATACACATCCACATATATACATATATATATACACATATCAACATATATATATACACATACACATACATACATACATACACATATATATATATACTAGCAAAATACCCACGCTTCGCAGCGCAGAAGTAGTGTGTTAAAGAGGTTATGAAAAAGAAAAGGAAACATTTTAAAAATAACGTAACATGATTGTCAATGTAATTGTGTTGTCATTGTTATGAGTGTTGCTGTCATATATTTATATATATATATATATATATATATATACACACACACAAATAAACATATATATACATATCTACATATACACATATATACATATAAACATATATGTATATATATATATACACATATACACATCCACATATATATACATATATATATACACATATCAACATATATATACACATATATATATGCACATACATACACACACACATATACATATATACATATACACATACATACATACATACACACATATATATATATATATATATATACAGTAATCCCTCGCTATATCGCGCTTCGCCTTTCGTGGCTTCACTCCATCGCGGATTTTATATGTAAGCATATTTAAATATATATCGCGGATTTTTTGCTGGTTCGCGGATTTCTGCGGACAATGGGTCTTTTAATTTCTGGTACATGCTTCCTCAGTTGGTTTGCCCAGTTGATTTCATACAAGGGACACTATTGGCAGATGGCTGAGAAGCTACCCAGCTTACTTTTCTCTCTCTCTTGCGCTGACTTTCTCTGATCCTGACGTAGGGGGATTGAGCAGGGGGTCTGTTCGCACACCTAGACGATACGGACGCTCGTCTAAAAGTGCTGAAAGATTATCTTCACGTTGCTATTTTTTGTGCAGCTGCTTCCTGAAACGACGTGCTGCACGGTGCTTCGCATACTTAAAAGCTTGAAGGGCACGTATTGATTTTTGATTGAAAAACAAACTCTGTCTCTCTCTATCTCTCTCTCTCTCTCTCTTTGTCTGCTCCTGGCGGAGGGGGTGTGAGCTGCCACCTTCAACAGCTTTGTGCCACGGTGCTTCGCATACTTAAAAGCCAAACAGGCCTATTGATTTGTTTGCTTTTCTCTATCTCTGTGATATGATCTGCTCCTGACGCGCACTCCTTTGAAGAGGAAGATATGTTTGCATTCTTTTAATTGTGAGACAGAACTGTCATCTCTGTCTTGTCATGGAGCACAGTTTAAACTTTTGAAAAAGAGACAAATGTTTGTTTGCAGTGTTTGAATAACGTTCCTGTCTCTCTACAACCTCCTGTGTTTCTGCGCAAATCTGTGACCCAAGCATGACAATGTAAAAATAACCATATAAACATATGGTTTCTACTTCGCGGATTTTCTTATTTCGCGGGTGGCTCTGAAACGCAACCCCCGCGATGGAGGAGGGATTACTGTATATACACACACAGACACATATCTACATATATATATTTACATATCTACATATATAGATACATATCTACATATATATATATATATATAAACATATATATATACATATCTACATATATATATATATACACATATATATATATAGACATATAGACATACATAAATTCACATATACTGTGTATATATATATATATATATATATATATATATATATATATATATATATACCAGCTGAAATACCCAGCATTGCCTGGGAGGAAAATAAAGTTTTTTTTTTAATTGTTTGAGAAAAATATAATTAGAAAAAACACAAGTTTAAAAATAAAAATAAATATGAGTCGGTTGTTGAAACCCAAAACAGCGATCATAATATCAGACCCCAACTTATACGGCCGTTCAAAAATGCAACACTTAAATTTTTTGCCTCCTCTAATCTTGCATCAATTTCTCAGATGCATTGAATTGTGTGGCAGCAGCGCAGTTACCAATTTCTTTTGCGACTTCAAAGACATTTAATATAAAATCAGCTTCATGTTTTCTTCTGATCGAACGCTCCATTGTAGATAAGGGATGGTCTTACGATAAAAGTGTATGCGGGTGTGAGATACAAAAAACACAAAATAGTGCAAATGTTGTTTCGGAATAGTTCGGGTATTAGCATGTGGTCACGTGGGCATAATAGAGAAAGAGAGAGAGAGGTTAGGAGTACGCGCTGATACAGCGCATTGCCTCACCTACAAAAAAAGGCAGTGTGTTCTGTGGTTACTCTCTTAGGTGGGCATTAGCATATCATAATCTGTTAGATCAATAGCGAGAGTTTTCCGCTTTCGACTTGGACAACAGACAGTATAAAATACCATAATACCACGTAGCTCTGATCTCTCTCTCAAAAACATTAAACGTTATTGTTTAACAATCTGTAGATGATAATGTCTGTTGAACACACAGGTATCGCTAGCTAAGCGGAGGCAAGGTGCACTGCAACACGTGGCGAGACGTGGAGTAACTGGTACAGAGGCTGGCGAGTGAATGAGGAAGGCCCCGCCCCCATGCTCTGAGCCCACAGGCACTCTGTTGGATTTGCATAAATACATCGATACCGCAAGTGAACTATGGTACTTAGTGTGACTATTTGAGACTTACTTTTCTGTTCAGGTACCCATTTCATTTATGTAATCCGCGGATTCTCTGCTATTTTTTGTTCGTTTATTATGATTATAGTTATTTATTGATTCCCTTCTTTAGCTGACTGCCTGCTCATATAAGGTGCTCCGCTTTTTTTTTTTTTGAACAGGTTTGATTCATCCAAGTGATCACTCGGGCTCCGTTCATTCACTTCACGTGAGCCGCTCTCTCGCTTCTTATTCTTTCGCTGCCTCCTCAATTGTGTAATGAATGTTTTCTTCAGCGCTCTTTCGCACTCTTCCTTGTTTTCTACGTACTGCCTTCACAGTCAGTTCACGTGATTACGTGGGAGGCGTGATGATGCGACACGCAACTCCGTCTCCTACGGCCATCTTGCTGCCTTCCATTACAGTATATGGACAAAAAAGAGGTTCCAGTTATGACCATTAGTAGAATTTCGAAATGAAACCTGCCTAACTTTTGCAAGTAAGCTGTAAGGAATGAGCCTGCCAAATTTCAGCCTTCCACCTACACGGGAAGTTGGACAATTAGTGATGAGTGAGTCAGTCAGTCAGTGAGTCAGTCAGTCAGTGAGGGTTTTGCCTTTTATTAGTATAGATATAGATATATATATATATATATATATATATATATATATATATATATATATATATACATATTACGATTGTTATAGTTCTCTTTGTATACCACGTTGTCAGTTCAGCACTCCGGTTGTAATATGACCAAGCGGTGCAAGCACACTCTTGAGAATGCAACGTATAGTTGTACAGGAGAAAAGCAATCTTGCCTCAAATCAATGGCAACCTTTTGTAGGTCTATGAACTTAATTTAAACTTTAGGTTTACACGGTGCTTTGTTTCCGACGTGCTGCGTTCAGTAAGTTCAAGTGAGCCGCTCTCTTGTGTGATGTTGTGATGTCCACGGCTTTATTTAATGTTAGCTAAGACCCGGCACTTCAAAGTTTCTCGCTACAGCAATTTTAAATCCGTTACAAAGTGATCCAAATCTCGTTTATACCTCGTGTCTTGTCATTAAACTTGTATCTCGCGAATATGGTATTGCAAACGGCAGCGGGAGCGTTTCTATAAACTTAATTTAAACTTACGGTTTACACCGTGCTTCGCTTCTTATTGTTTCGCTGCCTTCTCAATTGTGTAATGAATGTTTTCTTCAGCGCTCTTTGGGTATGTACTGCGTTCACAGTCAGTTCACGTGATTACATGGGAGGCGTGATGACGCAATACGCAACTCCGCCTCCCACGGCCATCGAGCTGCAGTCTATTACAATATATGGACAAAAAAGAGGTTCCAGTTATGACCGTTACACTTTGAATTTCGAAATGAAACCTGCCTAACTTTTGTAAGTAAGCTGTAAGGAATGAGCCTGCCAAATTTCATCCTTCCACCTACACGGGAAGTTGGAGAATTAGTGATGAGTGAGTCAGTCAGTCAGTCAGTGAGTCAGTGAGGGCTTTGCCTTTTATTAGTATAGATATATATATATATATATATATATACATATATATTATACACTACCGTGCTGTCTGTTTGTCTGTCCAGGATTTTAAATCACCTGTAGCTTGCAAACTGTTTGACCTATTGACCTGAAATTTGGTACACATATACTACATGACCTCTACTATCCACTTTCAGGGTGATGCTTGACCTCCAAGTGCAAAGGTCAACCCAGGAAGGTCAAGGTTAAAAATCAAATAACCTGTAGCCTTAAATTTGGTACACATATACAACGCTGAAACTTTGCATTACAGCTTTACAGTAATCCCTCGCTACTTTGCGGTTCACTTTTCGCGGATTCACGACTTCGCGGATTTTATATGTAAGCATATCTAAATATATAATGCAGATTTTTCGCTGCTTCGCGGGTTTCTGCGGACAATGGGTCTTTTTACTTCTGGTACTTGCTTCCTCAGTTGGTTTGCCCAGTTGATTTCATACAAGAGATGCTATTGACGGATGGCTGAGAAGCTACCCAATCAGAGCACGCAGTTAAGTTCCTGTGTGCTGCTAATTGGCTCAGCGACGGAGTTCTGCATTAACCAGGAAGTCTCATCTCACTCATTCAGCATTAACGTGCTCCTGCTTCAGGGGCCGTGTCCAAGCACCAACAGAAGATGCAAATGATTGCAGAAAAGGTAAAAGGTTTGGATATGTTGAAAGAAGGGAACAGCTACACCGCTGCAGGACACCATTACAGCATCAATGAGTCCACGATTCTTTTTATTTAAAAAGGAGGAAAAGCATATAAGATCTACGGCCGCAGTGTCCTTTAATCAGGGCACAAAATGAGTTGCAAGTGGACGTGATAAGGCAGTAGTCTGGATGGAATCTGCTTTAGCAATCTTTGCAACAAGGTCGACGACGTCATGACCGCCTACAAGCTGCTCTTACACCGGAAAAAGAAGCAGCGGCAGCAACTGCCAATCACAATGTTTTTGCAGCCTCGCAATACACCTTCGGAAACCGTGGAGGAGGTGCCCCAGGAAATGGCACCGCCGTCTGAAGAGACGTTAAATACAGTCATCGGCTGCACAGTAAAAGTCATCATCACCTTCATCGTCATCATTTTTACTGGGCATCACCATCATCACGTCATATATAGCTACGTGTACTTCGCTATACAGTAAGTGTAAACTTATCTACCGATGTCATATTGCTTAGCAGTTGTCCCTGTTATTAATAGAGTAAAGGGTGGGTTGTAAACAATACAGGGAGGGTTTAAAAACGTCCAAATACACGTTAAATAATTAAATAAATATGGTGTCCCTACTTCGCGGAAATTCAGTTATCGCGGTCGGCCTTGGAACCTATCTCCCGCGATAAGTGAGGGATTACTGTATATTAAAAGCAAAGACTTTTGGAATTATTACTCTTTTTATTTTTATT
The DNA here is from genome assembly GCF_900747795.2 of Erpetoichthys calabaricus. NCBI lineage: Eukaryota > Metazoa > Chordata > Cladistia > Polypteriformes > Polypteridae > Erpetoichthys > Erpetoichthys calabaricus. The sequence continues at coordinate 100,981,215 of NC_041402.2, read as the reverse complement.
TTATGTTATTGTAGAATCAACACTTGGCAGCGTGCAGCAAGGCGGCCGTGTCCATCACTTCCCCTACCTCTTTATAGCTTAAATCATTGTACACATATATGGTCAACGAAGGTCAAGGGTCAACAGAATATGGTCAAGTCAAGTGCGCCGTTACTGATATGTATTTATCAGAAAGTATTCACAGTGCATCCTTAGAAGGCTGGCTTCCTTCAACATCTGCAATAAGATGCTGCAGATGTTCTATCAAACAGTTGTGGCGAGCGCCCTCTTCTACGCAGTGGTGTGCTGGGGAGGCAGCATTAAGAGGAAAGACGCCTCACGCCTGGACAAACTGGTGAGGAAGGCAGGCTCTATTGTTGGCATGGAGCTGGACAGTTTAACATCTGTGGCAGAGCGAAGGGCGCTCAGCAGGCTCCTATCAATAATGGAGAATCCACTGCATCCACTAAATAATGTCATCTCCAGACAGAAAAGCAGCTTCAGCGACAGACTGCTGTCACTGTCCTGCTCCACAGACAGATTGAGGAGATCGTTCCTCCCCCAAACTATGCGACTCTTTAATTCCACCAGGGGGGGTAAACGTTAATATTTAACATTATACATAGTTATTGTCTGTTTTTTTTTTTTTTTTTTTTTTTTTTTTTTTCTGTTTTTTTTTTTTCACCTGTATTATTATCATTCTTTAATTTAATATTATTTATTGTATCAGTATGCTGCTGCTGAAGAATGTGAATTTCCCATTGGGATTAATAAAGTATCTATCTATCTATCTATCTATCTATCTATCTATCTATCTATCTATCTATCTATCTATCTATCTATCTTTTTCCACCTTTTGTTATGTTACAGCCTTATTCCAAAATGGATTAAATTCATTTTTTTCCTCAGAATTCTGCACACAACACCCCATAATGACAACATGAAAAAAGTTTACTTGAGTTTTTTGCAAATTTATTAAAAATAAAAAAACTGAGAAATCACATGTACATAAGTACTTTGTCGATGCACCTTTGGCAGCAATTACAGCCTCAAGTCTTTTTGAATATGATGCCACAAGCTTGGCACATCTATCCTTGGCCAGTTTCGCCCATTCCTCTTTGCAGCACCTCTCAAGCTCCATCAAGTTGGATGGGAAGCGTCGGTGCTCAGCCATTTTAAGATCTCTCCAGAGATGTTCAATCGGATTCAAGTCTGGGCTCTGGCTGGGCCACTCAAGAACATTCACAGAGTTGTCCTGAAGCCACTCCTTTGATATCTTGGCTGTGTGCTTAGGGTCATTGTCCTGCTGAAAGATGAACCGTCACCCCAGTCTGAGGTCAAGAGTGCTCTGGAGCAGGTTTTCATCCAAGATGTCTCTGTACATTGCTGCAGTCATCTTTCCCTTTATCCTGACAAGTCTCCCAGTTCCTGCCGCTGAAAAACATCCCCACAGCATGATGCTGCCACGACCATGCTTCACTGTAGGGATGGTATTGGCCTGGTGATGAGCGGTGCCTAGTTTCCTCCAAACGTGACACCTGGCATTCACACCAAAGAGTTCAATCTTTGTCTCATCATACCAGAGAATTTTCTTTCTCATGGTCTGAGAGTCTTTCAGGTGCCTTTTGGCAAACTCCAGGCGGGCTGCCATGTGCCTTTTACTAAGGAGTGGCTTCCGTCTGGCCAGTCTACCATACAGGCCTGATTGGTGGATTGCTGCAGAGATGGTTGTCCTTCTGGAAGGTTCTCCTCTCTCCACAGAGGACCTCTGGAGCTCTGACAGAGTGACCATCGGGTTCTTGGTCACCTCCCTGACTAAGGCCCTTCTCCCCCGATTGCTCAGTTTAGATGGCCGGCCAGCTCTAGGAAGAGTCCTGGTGGTTTCGAACTTCTTCCACTTACAGACGATGGAGGCCACTGTGCTCATTGGGACCTTCAAAGCAGCAGAAATTTTTCTGTAACCTTCCCCAGATATGTGCCTCGAGACAATCCTGTCTCGGAGGTCTGCAGACAATTCCTTTGACTTGGTTTGTGCTCTGACATGAACTGTCAACTGTGGGACCTTATATAGACAGGTGTGTGCCTTTCCAAATCATGTCCAATCAACTGAATTTACCACAGGTGGACTCCAATTAAGCTGTGGAAACATCTCAAGGATGATCAGGGGAAACAGGATGCACCTGAGCTCAATTTCGAGCTTCACGGCAAAGGCTGTGAATACTTATGTACATGTGCTTTCTCAATTTTTTTATTTTTAATAAATTTGCAAAAACCTCAAGTAAACGTTTTTCAATTGTCATTATGGGATGTTGTGTGTAGAATTCTGATGAAAAAAATGAATTTAATCCATTTTGGAATAAGGCTGTAACATAACAAAATGTGGAAAAAGTGATGCGCTGTGAATACTTTCCGGATGCACTGTATATGTACACTGTATATATATATATATATATATATATATATATATATATATATATATATATATATATATATATATATATGTATATATGTATTGTAGAAGAAGAATGTTCTCCTCAGCACCATGTATTTTGTGTGTTTAGTAAATTAGAATTTTTATAATAACTATTTTTCTAACTTGCCAGTAAGAGACGCTTTGGCTTATGAACTAACAAAAATATGTTATTCCAGGGTTCAGGAGAAATAGTGTCCACATGAATAAAATGTAAGCTGTTTCTTGTTTTCCCTTTCTCAGAGTGAATGTTTCAGGGACAAGGTCACAAGGCTGCAGAAAGTACATGTAGTTTATGCAAAGGCGTCTCTCTTGTGCTTAGCTTCCAAAACACAGATAATGCTTAGCTCAACAGACATATTGTTTAACTTTACTGTTTTGATAAGGATGTTCTTTCTGTTTTATTAATCATGAGATGCTGAAGTATAAAAAACCCCTCTTGGCTTTTGATCAGGGTTCAATTGAGCTTTGCGGCAATAAGTTATGCTCTTTTGAATCTCTACTTACTGTGACTCCGAATGAATAAACAAGAGAATTGAGAAAATATTATCTGTCTGCTTTTCAGTGTGCCTTTTTCGTCCACAGTTTATATATATATATATATATATATATATATATATATATATAAAACGGATGCTTTCTCACAATGACTCCTGGTTCTGTGATGATGTGGTACATAATTAGGCTGGTCTATAATGGTTTGGTGTTGGCAGCACAATTTACATGCTCCAGTTTCATACAGTTGAATTTTTTAGTTAGATGTCAGTTTTTCCCAAAAAGCGAGAGTTTCTGAAAAGTGTGCAAGTGTATTTCCCTGCTATTACTGATCTCCACTCTTTCATTCCAGGGTTAAATTAAATTATTCACAATAAACTTGCTCAGGAAGTCTGTAATGAGGTTGTTTTACCACATAATCCACAAATCCTTTACATTTAAACATCCCTAAGTGATATTGGACAAGGGGCTGGATGCGCTTAAAACGCTTGTGCAATATATTCCGCTATCCTAACATTCTGATATTGTTGTACTTCCCAAGTCCGGAATATTCCCTGGCTGCCGCCTGTACAATGACTTCAATGGGGAAAGCCTGTGGAAGATTGTGGCAGCTCTTGATATGCAAAAAGAACCAGCATGTGTTCGGATTCAGCGGGTTGGAAAATGGATGGATGGATGGATAATAAGCCAATCCCTATTCTGCCTGTTTCTGTGTACTATTTTCTTACCATCTGTTTTAGTATTTGATTGAACTTTTCAATCAAACTGTCCATCTGTGGATAATACACTGATATTTTTATGTGTTTCATGCGAAGTAGAGCACCAAGCTCCATAAAAAAATTGGACACTAAAGGTGTTCCCTGATTCATGAGGATTTCTTTAGGGACACCAACTCAGACAAACACCCCTAATAACTTCTGGCTGATGGTTTTGGAATTAGCCAGACACAGTGGAATGGCCTCTGGATACTGAGTAATGTAATTCACTAGTACAAGTATATAGACTAAACAATACAATCAGATATGCTAAATGGAAACACAAAATAAATTGGAGCTTCAGTTTTCTGCAAACAATAGCTCCTCTGTACGGAGATACCTTCAGTCTGTTACTAATAACCAGGCCCGGCCTTAGGATCGACTCCTTGGTCTAATTTTCACGCATTTCGCAGAGCTTCCAGGGGGGCTCTGGACCCCCCTTTCACCTAGGGCCCCATAATACCTAAGGCCGGGCCTGTAATAACAGAACGATATCTTCCAATGCTCACTCAGATTCATTCCTCCCAGACAAACAAGTTTTATGGCAGATTTGAACAACAAGATGCTGAGTCTGTACATCTACCAACTACTTTTTCACAAAAGCACCTCCCCTCTTCTTCCATTTTCCTCAAGGAATATGCTGTCTGGAAGCTGTTTGCAACACTGATTCTCAAAAAGTCAGCTGGTCCTGACTCTGTCTCACCTGCAGCAATCAAACACTGTGCCAGGCAGTTTGTTCCTCTCTTCACAGACATCTTTAATCAGCCTTTTGCACAGTGCACCGTACCAGATTGCTTTAAATCTTCTATTGTTGTTCCTGTTCCCAAAAGTGATAAAATAAGCTGCCTCAATAATTACAGACCTATTTCTCCTACATCAGTTTTAATGAAAATATTTGACTGGCTTATTTTAACCCATCTGAAGTCTGTTACTGCTACTGATCTTGACCCTCTTCCATTTCCATTTTGAGCAAATAGATCTTTGGGTGATGCCACCAACATGGACCTTCACTTTGTGCTGGAGCATCTGGACTATAAAGGAACTTATGCCAGAATACTGCTTGTTGACCTTAGTTCAGCTTTAAACGCCATTGTCCCTGAGCTGTTGTTAACTAAACTTCTGCAGACTGATCTGAATCCTTCCATCTGTAAATGGACTAACAGTTTTCTGATAAACTGGAAACAATACATTTGTATGGGCTCCCACCTTTCAGACTGTCTCTATATTAGTACAGGTGCCACTCAAGGCTGTTTACTTTCCGCTCTAACTTTATTCCCTGTATACCAATGACTGCATGTCCACTGATCCTTCAGTTAAAATCATTAAGTTCACTGATAACACCATCATTATTGGTCTAATTAATAATGGCAACAAAACACCTTATAGAATAGAAGTGTCTCATCTTTTGTCTTGGTGTGCTTCCAACAATGTAGTGCTCAATACCACCAAGAGAGTGGAAATGGTCATTGACTTCCACAAACAGCAGTTATAACCTCTCCTATTAGAAATTAATAATTCTGTACTCATTATGGTGGAATCCTTCACATTTTTGAGCACAACTATCACAAACACTCTCAGCTGGGACATTAACTTCACTTCCATCGCTAAAAAAGGCACAGCAGTGATTGTACTTCTTACACCAACTAAAGAAATTAAATATTTCCCAGTAAATTCTAATTCAACTTTAAAAAGCCATAATTGAAAGTTGAATCACATTTTCCATTGTTGTCTGGTTTGGTTCAGAAATGGCACACTCCAAATCTAAATTACAGCATGTCGTGAGGTCTGCTAAGAAAATAATTGGCTGTGCTCTTCCTTCTGTGGCAAATCTTCATACATCTCATGTCTATACCATGTCAAAAGGATTACCATGGACTCATCTCACCCAGCTCATCACTTATTCCAAAAACTCCCCTTTGGTAAATGCTTCAGGTCATTTAAAACTAAATGACACTTCAATAGTTTCTTTCCCAGAGCCATAGCCCTCTTACACCATTAATTTAGCCTGTCTTCTTTGTATTTTCATATGTTCTGTCATATACCGTATGAAGGTGTGTGTGTTTACAGTGTATGTACTTGTATGTGTGTGCATGTGCATACACACTCTACACACACACTTTCACTTGCACATTATCATTTGCACATCCCATTTATAATTGTACTATTCAGCAACTTTGTATTCCTAAATTTTTGAACATAACTATAACAGGCTGACTCACCAATTCTTTTGTGGTAAGCTCTTAGAATAATAAGCAAGCTAGTTTTTGAGGATCTAAGGTCATCAGGTGCTATAGACAAGTAAAGCTGTGTGTCATGTACATAACTGTAGTATTTCACCTAATTTTTCATGATAATCTGTTTTAATGGGAGCAAAAATATTGAAAATAACATTGGGTGCGGAATAGCCCCTATATCCCATATACTGTACAATAACTATTATTACCACTAACAAATAATTTTCTACCTGGTAAATAATATAAAAAAAATTTAAGACACTAGCAGAGAGACTCACCCATTGGTTAGGTGATTAATGAGAATTCTGTGGTCTATGGTGTCAAGTGCTGCGCTCAAGTCTAGTAGGACAATATATATGCCTGTGTCAGCATTCATACTCTTCTTTAACCATTGCCATTTCTGTAGAATGATTTTGGTCTAAAACCTGGTTGAAACTTAAAAACAACAGAATGTTTGTTCGAGTAATCATATAGATAGATAGATAGATAGATAGATAGATAGATAGATAGATAGATAGATAGATAGATAGATAGATAGATAGATAGATAGATAGATAGATAGATAGATAGATAGATAGATAGATAGATAGATAGATAGATAGATAGATACTTTATTAATCCCAGGGGGAAATTCACATACTCCAGCAGCAAAAAATATTAAATTAAAGAGTAATAAAAAATGCAGGTAAAAAACAGACAACAACTTGAATAATGTTCAACGTTTACCCCCTCTGGTGAAATTGAAGAGTCGCATAGTTTGGGGGAGGAATGATCTTCTCAGTCTGTCAGTGGAGCAGGACAGTGACAGCAGTCTGTCGCTGAAACTGCTCCTCTGTCTGGAGATGACACTGTTTAATGGATGTAGTAGATTCTCCATAATTGATAGGAGCCTGCTGAGTGCCCGTTGCTCTGCTACGGATGTCAAACCATCCAGCTCTATGTCAACAATAGAGCCTGCCTTCCTCACCAGTTTGTCCAGGCGTGAGGCATCCTTCTTCTTAATGCTGCCTCCCCAGCACACCACTGCGTAGAAGAGGGTACTCGCCACAACCATCTGATAGAACATCTGCAGCATCTTACTGCAGATGTTGAAGGATGCCAGTCTTCTAAGGAAGTACAGGCGGCTCTGTCCTTTCTTACACAGATAATCAGTACTGGCAGTCCAGTCCAATTTATCGTCCAGCTGCACTCCCAGGTATTTATAGGTCTGCACCCTCTGCACACAGTCACCTCTGATGATCACGGGGTCCATGAGGGGCCTGGGTCTCCTAAAATCCACCACCAGTTCCTTGGTTTTGCTGGTGTTCAGTTGTAGGTGGTTTAAGTCGCACCATTTAACAAAGTCCTTGATGAGGTTTCTATACTCCTCCTCCTGCCCACTCCTGATGCAGCCCACGATAGCAGTGTCGTCCGCAAACTTTTGCACGTGTCAGGACTCCGAGTTATATTGGAAGTCCGATGAATATAGGCTGAATAGGACCGGAGAAAGTACAGTCCCCTGCGGTGCTCCTGTGTTGCTGACCACAATGTCAGATCTGCAATTCCCGAGACGCACATACTGAGGTCTGTTTGTAAGGTAGTCCACGATCCATGCCACCAGGTATGAATCTACTCCCATCTTTGTCAGCTTGTCCCTAAGGAGCAGAGGTTGGATGGTGTTGAAGGCGCTAGAGAAGTCTAGAAACATAATTCTTACAGCGCCACTGCCTCTGTCCAAGTGGGAGAGGGATCGATGTAGCATATAGATGATGGCATCTTCTGCTCCCACCTTCTCCTGGTATGCGAACTGCAGAGGGTCGAGGGCGTGTTGGACCTGTGGCCTCAGGTGGTGAAGCAGCAGCCGCTCCATGGTCTTCATCACATGTGATGTTAGAGCGACAAGCCGGAAGTCATTCAGCTCACCAGGACGTGATACCTTTGGGACTGGGGTGATGCAAGATGTTTTCCAAAGCCTCGGGACTTTCCCCTGTTCCAGGCTCAGGTTGAATATGCGCTGTAGAGGACCCCCTAGCTCTGATGCACAGACCTTCAGCAGTCGTGGCGATACTCCATCTGGACCTGCTGCTTTGCTGGCACGAAGTTTCCTCAGCTCTCTGCTCACTTGCGCTGCTGTAATTGTGGGTGGGGATGTCTCTTCTATGTTGGTATCAGCAGAAGGATGTGTAGAGAGTGCAGTACTCCGAGGTGAGAGTGGGTTAGGGTGGTCAAACCTGTTAAAGAAGATGTTCATTTGGTTTGCTCTCTTCACGTCTCTCTCGATGGTGGTACCCCGCTTCGAGCTGCAGCCAGTGATGATCTTCATCCCATCCCACACTTCCTTCATGCTGTTGTTCTGCAACTTCTGCTCCAGCTTTCTCCTGTACTGCTCCTTCGCCGCCCTGAGCTGGACTCGGAGTTCCTTCTGCACGCGCTTGAGCTCATGCTGATCACCGTCTTTAAAGGCTCTTTTCTTCTGGTTCAAAAGGCCCTTGATGTCACTTGTAATCCATGGCTTGTTGTTAGCATAGCAGCGTACAGTTCTTACTGGAACTACAATGTCCATACAGAAGTTGATGTAGTCAGTAGTGCAGTCAACAACCTCATCAATGTTCTCACTATGTGATCCCTGCAGGATATCCCAGTCTGTAGTTCCAAAACATTGTCTCAGAGCATTCTCATATAACTTCTGAAAAGTATTTCTACTAGGATTTGATTTTGAAAGGGCTGTTTAGAGAGAGATTTAAAATGGTCAAAGACAGAAGAGTCAAGATTGTTTTTCTTGAGTAGAGGTTTAACTACTGCAGTCTTCAAACTGTCAGAAGACCCCTGTATCTAATAAAGAGTCAACCATGTCAAGTACACTATCAATTAGCACATCAAAAGCTTCTATGAAAAATTCAGTTGGGACTAGCTCAAGGACACAAGTAAAATATTTTAGCTGAGCAATTATTCTTCAAAGACCATATAAACTTATTTTAGTGAAGTAATTTAATTCTCTGAAATGAGCATGCTGAAGTTTTTACAGGGTTGAGTTTTAAGGAATGAATTATACTAGATTTAAAATTATTTATTTTATGTTTAACAAATGCAGCAAAATGTTTTGCATGATTCATGTGAATTGATTGAGCTGGGTTTAGAATATGTTTAATAGTTGAAAATAATATTTTTTGATTCCCAGTCCTTCCAGGCGTCCCGGCTGGGTCTGCCCCCCAGCCTCCTGTGACACGTTTTTAAGTTCAGTCTATCAGAGTAGTGGAAGATTCTCTTAACAATTTGTTCAGGGGTTATAAAGTCCACTCTAACCATAGAATTCCAATATTCCACCTTACTGGGTACATTGTTGGCTGTATTAGGACGAGAACTAAAAAGCACTACAAATAATCAGATTATTTTATATTTACTGATTATTCAGGATATTAGAAAACTTAACAGCTGCTTTGACATCAATATAATGCTTTCTAACAATATACTGCTCTTTAGTTTTAGTCACCAGTGTTTCTACATCAAATTAAATGCAGAAATAGTTGAATACACCAATATCTAAGACCTGACTCATGACATATTTTAATCTTCTTCAAATTACTAAATCAAGCATTTGTCTTTCCTTAAGAGTAGGCTGGTTAATATGCTAAGTTAAAAAAAAATATTAAATTTGTAGATTCACTTTGCTTTGTGGTCACAGTTGTTATCTACATAAAAACTGAAACTCATACCATTAGAAACCTGTTATAATTTATTATTGATAGTAGATATGAGTACTTCTCGATGAAAGATGCATTATATTTTGGAGGTTGATAAATGTTTGATACAAGAAACTGTGATACTCCCTGAATAACTACAGCAAGATATTTGAAAGTACCAAAACTGGTATCTTTACAGTTTAAACAGCTCATGAAAATACTTAAACCTCCACCTCTAGATAGATAGATAGATAGATAGATAGATAGATAGATAGATAGATAGATAGATAGATAGATAGATAGATAGATAGATAGATAGATAGATACTTTATTAATCCCAATGGGAAATTCACATTCTTCAGCAGCAGCATACTGATACAATAAATAATATTAAATTAAAGAATGATAATAATGCAGGTGAAAAACAGACAATAACTATGTATAATGTTGAATGTTAACATTTACCCCCACGGGTGGAATTAAAGAGTCGCATAGTTTGGGGGAGAAACGATCTCCTCAATCTGTCAGTGGAGCAGGACAGTGACAGCAATCTGTCGCTGAAGCTGCTCTTCTGTCTGGAGATGATACTATTAAGTGGATGCAGTGGATTCTCCATAATTGATAGGAGCCTGCTGAGCGCCCTTCGCTCTGCCACAGATGTTAAACTGTCCAGCTCCATGCCAACAATAGAGCTTGCCTTCCTCACCAGTTTGTCCAGACGTGAGGCGTCTTTCCTCTTAATGCTGCCTCCCCAGCACACCACTGCGTAGAAGAGGGCGCTCGCCACAACTGTCTGATAGAACATCTGCAGCATCTTATTGCAGATGTTGAAGGACGCCAGCCTTCTAAGGTAGTATAACCGGCTCTGTCCTTTCTTACACAGCGCATCAGTATTGGCAGTCCAGTCTAATTTATCATCCAGCTGCACTCCCAGATATTTATAGGTCTGCACCATCTGCACACAGTCACCTTTGATGATCACTGGGTCTATGAGGGGTCTGGGCCTCCTAAAATCCACCACCAGCTCTTTGGTTTTGCTGGTGTTCAGGTGTAGGTGGTTTGAGTCGCACCATTTACTGATGAACATTGTGAAGAAAATTATAGACCAACCGCATTGAGCATGGGAAAGGTGCTGTATGGATAAAATGTATTATTATTATTATTATCATTATAGTTACAGCTTCAATTAACATTGCAGCACCATTACTGCTAAGCCATAGTTTACTCAGTTTTAGGAAGTCTATTTTTCTAATGTAGAATGTCTTACTAGTCAAAGCTGTAAGTACAGTCATATTGAGGGTCTCAAAAGAACACATTGCATTGATTCACATTACAGTGGAACCTCAGTTCACGAACATCTCGGAACACGTACAAATCGGTTTACGACCAAAAAGTTCGCCAGACTTTTGCATCTGTTCACGACCACACACTCGGTATACGAACAAGCCAGTTACCCTTTTGGTCTGTACATGTTCAGTCTCTCCCTGTGCATTTCCTGTGCAGCGAGCAAGAGAGACAGAGCGAGAGAGAGCAACACACATGAGAGAGAGAGACACACACACACAGGCGTGCGAGAGAGAGACACACACACACAGGTGTGCGAGAGAGAGACACACACACAGGCGCGTGAGAGAGAGACACACACACACAGGCACGTGAGAGAGAGACACACACAGGAGCATGAGAGAGAGAGAGAGACACACACACACAGGCAGCGTGAGCGAGCGAGAGAGAGGGCTAGACGAATAAGGTAGAGAAGGCAGTTAAAGAATGCACTGGGCTTGTTTTTGTTTTCACTTCTGTTTACAGCAATCGGTTCGTAGCGTGCATTGTTGCAATGTTACTTTTCTTGGTGGTTTATTAAATTATGGATTTTTTCACATGTTCATTTTTTTCCCTGTGCTTAAAACTAATTTAAAAAACTGTTTTTAGCCAGCGGTTGGTAGCGCTATAGCGTGAACTATTGCAGTGTTCGTTTTCTCTGTTGTTCAAGGTTTTCTCAGTGTTATTTAATGTTTTTACATTTAGTTTACTATTACGCTGTGCATTCTATGGTTTAATTAACTATATTTGTGCTTAAAAACTTAAAAAAAATATTTATTTACACACAGTTCGTATGGTCTGGAATGGATTAATTGTATTTACATACAATCCTATGGGAGAAATTACTTCGGTTCACGACCAAATCGGGTTACGACCAGAGTTTTGGAACGAATTATAGTTGTGAACTGAGGTTCCACTGTATCCTGGTTTGTCTGGACCTTTTAGCTAAACTAAGATTACAGTGGTATTATAGTGCACGTCTATATAGGTAAACTCGATGCAAAGTTGTCAAATCCTAACATGGATTTATGGCTGACATTAAGCCCAAATCAACATAATTATGAATGATGTTTTACCTTAGAGATGCTTTCAGAGAGGACCCTTGTGCCAAATCTATTCAGATACAAATCACTGAAGAAACGTTACCTTGCCCAGTTGTATATGAAGTCAACATTCTCACCCTCGCAGAAGGATCTCATCCAGGTGTTTAAGGCCAGAAGTCAGCTCTGAGTTTTGTCAGATCCTTTGAACATGGACTTTAATCCAGAAATGACTACTTTTGCAGCCAGGGCCCTCTCTTTCATGGCCTGAATAAGGGATGTAAAATCTGTCTTCAGAACTTCTGATTGTCGATATTGAATGTCATTAATGCTGGCATGTAATACTATCATTCTAATAGACCTGTTCTTCTGCTTCTCAAAGACTTTTTTTAACATCTTGAGCTTTTGCACTAGGTAAGAAAGACAGAAATGTTTTGTATTTAGGTGATGGAAAGTTCAGGTGGTGCACAATCAAATATCCAACATAAAATTAATGTTGTAGATTCGATTTCAGCTACCAAGGAAGTATCTTCTAGCAGGCAAGTTTTCTGTTTCCTGAGATGTGATTATCTAGCTACGAGCTGATAAATCTGTCTCTCTAGGGTCTTGACTTCATTCACATTCAGCTTGCAGTTATCTTTGAATCAAGTGATGTGAAGTGATTACCAAGAGTGGATACACTGCTTCAAGTCAAGTCAAGTCAAAGTGAACTTTATTGTCATCTCAATCATATTACAAGTATACATCCATCCATCCATTATCCAACCCGCTGAATCCGAACACAGTGTCACGGGGGTCTGCTGGAGCCAATCCCAGCCAACACAGGGCACAAGGCAGGGAACCAATCCTGGGCAGGGTGCCAACCCACCGCAGGACACACACAAACACACACACACACCAAGCACACACTAGGGCCAATTTAGAATCGCCAATCCACCTAACCAGCATGTCTTTGGACTGTGGGAGGAAACCGGAGCGCCCAGAGGAAACCCACGCAGACACGGGGAGAACATGCAAACTCCACGCAGGGAGGACCCGGGAAGCGAACCCAGGTCCCCAGGTCTCCCAACTGCGAGGCAGCAGCACTACCCACTGTGCCACCGTGCCGCCTACAAGTATACAGATAGATGAAATTGTGAAGCTCAGGGACCACAGTGTAACAACATGAAGTGCAAATAATAAATTAAAAATAGAATTAAAATTAAGATTTATATTTAAAATTAAAACACAAACAAGATCAGACATTGTGCAAAGACAAGACAAAGAAGTAGCAGCAATATTGACTTGTAGTTAGCAATATGAACATTGATGCAATGTATGGTATTTGCAATCTAGATACATAAATATAGTGCAATAGATATGCAATATAATAAATAAATAATAAATAATAGATATAGATAATACAGAAATTATCAGTGTATGATAATAGTTATTTAAGACATGTGTAAACAATGACAGGTCAGAATGTTTCACAGCAGAAGGATATCAAGAGTGTCAAAATACTTAAAGGTCAGTATGATATTTTTCAGTTCTTCTCTACATGCACACTCGTCTTTGCAGGAAAGTGGCTTGCATGTATAAAAGTTCTGTTTTTAGAGGTGGTTGAGGCCGTGTGGAAGATCCCAGGTGGCAGCATGGTGTTAAGGAGTCTGACAGCGTGGGGGTAAAAACTATCATGCAGCCTGGCAGATCTGGCTTTGATGCTGCAGTATCTTCTTTTGGACGGCAGAAGCGTGAGAAGTCCGTGTGAGGGGTGTAAGGGGTCCTGCACAATGCTGTAGGTCTTGCGGACACTGCGTTTGTAAAATATGTCCTGTAGTGAAGGGAGAGGCACCCCAATAATGTTCTCTGCTGTCTTCACTATCCTTTGCAGGCACTTGCTGTTGGATATGTTGCAGTTGCCATACCAGATAGTGATGCAGCTGGTCAGAACACTCTCAATGGTCCCTCTGTAGAACATGGTGAGGATGGAAGTGGGGAGACTTGCTCGCTTCAGCCGCCTCAGGAAGTGTAGTCCCTGCTGGGCTTTCTTGATTAGTGATGAGGTGTTATGTGTCCACGTAAGTTCCTCAGTTATGTGCACACCGAGAAAATTTTTACTCCTAACAGTCTCCACATCTAAACCGTTGATGCTGAGTGGAATGTGGGCAGGATGTGATTTTCTGAAGTCCACAATTACCTGTACTGTCACTCTACTATTGAAATATCTTTCCACAAATTTCTCTTGTGCAGTTTTTTCTTGCGGTTGTAATCAGTGACTGCGTTTTTTTTTCCTGATCTTGCCCAATCTCCACATTTTGGTACATGGTGGTGTTTTTTTGTACTCCAGGACATGCAGAGGAAAGAATAGTACAGAGAGGTCAGTTCCACGCTATATACAAACATTAAATTCAAATGTTAACAGTTCCCACACACCCAAGGACCGTCCTTCCTACATTTACGGCATGTGTACCTTTAGCAATGTTCACACTTCTTTCTATGCTGCCGGTCCTATTACATTGAAGGGGCTCCTGACACTGAGTTGGCTTTCTTGGGGGAAGCAACGGTCTTGGAACAGAAGCTTGTCGATGTTGCATCTTCCTTTTCTTTTTCCATCGCCTTTTCTTGTAAGAAGCGAAAACAAAGTTCCTCTGCAAGGTGAACAAAGAACACTCTTCTTTTCTTAGTGGACCCGTGCATGCCTCGTACAGTACATGTGCGTTGATGTTATAGCACACAGCAACCAGCTACCTGTGTGTTCCTGCTCTCACTGAATAAGCTCACCCCTTCTGGTTCATGATGTCAGTGTAGCACTGAGGAAAAAAGAAAGAGACAAATATATGTGACATTTTGAAGAAATCATTTTATGACCTGAATAATACCAATCAGAAAATATTGTCACACTAATGCAATATTATTTGAAAATGAACAGTGTCAGATCAGGTGTAAATTTATGGTGCTTGTAAAACGTTCATATGCTTAGTTAGGGTCAGATCAGGGGAACATGACTGATTGAATAAAACTGAGAAAAAAGCTAACTTTTACATGTCTTTGTGGTATTGGCTGTGTTCAGCCAATAAAAAAGAACCCACATTCTCTTTTTGATAGCACAGTCTAGCAATTAAATTTTTTTCCTTTTGACCTTGTTATAAACATTTGAATATGATGTCTATTAGGAGATATTGTGGTACCTTGTGTGGCAAGGATGTCTCTCCACTCCAGAAGACTGGGTGTGCATGCTGACCAGTTCACTCTTATTACAGAGTTTGCACATATTCTGGTTCTCCTTTCACATCCCAAAGATGTTATATGCTATTAAGATTTTCATTGTACAGTGTGACTAGCTGTTCATTGTGCATATGACAATAAATTCTCAGCTCAACTCCACTAGATGTCTTTTGCACCTCAGTTATTAATCAGCCATATAGATGCTGAAGAAAAAAAATATTTTAAACAGAAGAATCTAAATTTTGAATTTGACGATTTCTAATATTTACTTTGCTTCTCTAAAACCACATTTATACTATAAATTTTGGCACAATTTGGCCATGGTAATACAGAAAAAAGAAAAATAATGATTTTCCACAACCAGGGAGGTAAACACATAAATATTTAATGATTTATGAAACTGGAAATGTGATTTGGTATTTACTATGGTAACAGCCAGAAAACATTTCAAAATTCAACTCAAATCAATTTGTTTTTGTATAGCACTCTCTACAGAGTGCAGGCTCAGAGTGTTGAAATCAGTTTTTAGGTAAAAAGCAATTACAACTTTACTAATTACTAATTAGATAATGCATAAACGTAAACAACAACAACAACAACAACATTTATTTATATAGCACATTTTCATACAAAAAGTAGCTCAAAGTGCTTTACATAATGAAGAGAAGAAAAATAAAAGACAAAATAAGAAATTAAAATAAGACAACATTAATTAACATAGAAAGGAGTAAGGTCCGATGGCCAGGGTGGACAGAAAAAAACAAAAAAAAACTCCAGAAGGCTGGAGAAAAAAATAAAATCTGTAGGGGTTCCAGGCCACGAGACCGCCCAGTCCCCTTTGGGCATTCTACCTAACATAAATGAAATAGTCCTCTTGGTAGTTCGGGTTTTTCACGGAGTCACTTGATGCTGATGGTCATACAGACTTCTGGCTTTTAATCCATCCATCATTGTTGGAACATCATGGTGCTTTGGGTAGATGGTGGTGGCGCACACCACCACCAACAGGACACCGGAAAAGGAAACAGAAGAGAGAGTAGGGGTTAGTACGGATTTTGAATGAATAGTTATTATAATGAATTAGATATACAGAGTATCAGGATTAAATTACAGTGAAGTTATGAGAAGGCCATGTTAAAATAATGTGTTTTCAGTAGTTTTTTAAAGTGCTCCACTGTATTAGCCTGGCGAATTCCTACTGGCAGGCTATTCCAGATTTTAGGTGCATAACAGCAGAAGGCAGGTTAGAGATGGGTCTATAATTTTCAAGAGCAGAGGGATCGAGATTATTTTTCTTAAGTAGGGGTTTAACTACCACAGTCTTAAGACAGTCTGGGAAGACCCCCGTATCTAATGACGAATTTACTATGTCAAGAACATTATCAATAAGCACGCCCGATACTTCTTTGAAAAAATTTGTTGGTATTGGGTCAAGGGCACAGGTGGAGGGTTTTATTTGAGAAATTATTTTATGTAAATCAGGTAAATCCATCCTAGTGAAAGACTTTAATTTGTTTATTATGGGGTACTGGGGTTTAGGAGGATCCTTAGTGTTGGGGAGATATACCATGTTATTTCTAATATCATTAATTTTTTGATTGAAAAATACAGCGATAGCCTCACAGGTTTTACTGGAAGTACTTAGGAGGCATTCCTTTGAGTTACCTGGGTTTAACAGACGATCAATTGTCGAAAATAAGACTCTGGGATTACTAGCATTGTTATTTATAAGCTTAGAGAAATAGCAGCGCCTCTCAAGACGGACTGTGTTATTGTATTCTGTTATTTTAACTTTTAATATTTCATAGTCAATAGTTAGTTTAGTTTTTCCTCCATTTACGCTCAGCTCTACGGCATGTTCTCTTTAAATCAGACACTCTTTGGGTCTTCCATGGTATAACAATGCTAGAAGATTTTTTAACTGTCTTTTCAGGTGCAACTAAGTCAACAGCAGCCCTCACTTTAGTATTAGATCTTTCCACCTTACTATTTACATTCTCCTCGCTATTATAGTTGGCACTATAAACGGACTGATTGGTTAGAATGTTTGAAAGTTTTAAAGCTGCTGATGAGTCAAAGAACCGTTTTTTAACAATATGCTTCTCATGAGTGTTTTCTATCATTATTTCTATATTAAAGAGTAGAAGAAAATGGTCTGATAGACCCGTATCAATGACCTGCTTTATATCAACTTTTAGTCCTTTAGTAATTACTAAGTCTAACGTATGACCTGCTTTATGTGTAGGCTGATTAATGAGCTGTCTCAAATCAAAAGAGTCCAGGAGGTTCATAAATTCTTTTACTTTCTGGTCACATTGATTATCTATATGAAAATTAAAGTCGCCGACTATTAAGAGTGTATCATAGTTCGTAATTAAGATTGACATCAAGTCAGAGAATTCCTCAAAGAAAGACGCGTTGAATTTTGGAGGTCTATACACGGATAATACTAGAACGTGAGAATCTCCCTGAATAATAATGGCGAGATACTCGAAAGACTTGAATTTACCAAAACTGTAATTTTTACATTTTAACCTGCTTGAGTAAATGTTTGCTAGCCCTCCACCTCTCTTTCCTTGGCAATCAGCATGAGTAAAACTGTAATCCGGAGGCGCAGATTCGATTAAAACAGCTGCGCCATCTAAGCTAAGCCACGTTTCACTTAGTGCAATAAAATCTATTTTTTTATCACTAATAAGATCTTTGATAAAAAACGTCTTGTTAGTTAAAGCTCTAACATTTAATAGAGCCATATTCAATGTTTCGGAGGAGCAGAGATGAATACTATGTGCGTTATTGATATATGGAACAGGAATTAAGTTATTTTTATTAGCGCCGCTCTGCGTGTATTTTTTGTTTAATCTATGATATGTTTTTATAGTTTTAATACATTGTTCATCTAAAGTAGTAACTTTAATTAAATTATTGGTGTTTATGCCGTATTGCCTAGATTTTCTATGTGCATTAAGATTGGTTATTACAGTATTTATGTTGTGCAGTTTTATGGAAGATTTTGTTAAACAATTATCATGACCAAGCACAGGAGTGGCATTTTGGAAGGGGTTAAAAGCAGAGATAGATAGTCAAGATAAACAAATTACCTTGGATATGTTTTCGGAGAGGACATATGTTTTCGGAGAGGACCCGGGCGCCGAAGCTATTCGGATGCAGGCCATCTCGCTTGAAAAAACGCGGTCTTTCCCAAAAGAGGTCCCAGTTGTTTATGAAACCGATGTCTTGATTCTTGCAGAAGCCCTGCAGCCAGTTGTTTAAACCAAGCAGACGACTGTAGTACTCGTTTGATCGTCTGACGAGAGGGAGTGAACCCGAGATGAAGATCTTTGCCGATGGGGTCCTCTCCTTTGTGTCTTTAATTAATGCAGTGAAGTCTGCCTTGAGGATCTCGGACTGTCGGTGCCTTATGTCGTTTACGCAGCATGTAAAACAATTGCTCCAACTGCCCTGTTCTTGTAGATCGCCGGCGCACGTCTCGTCACATCTCGGACACGAGCACCGGGAAAACAAGAAACAAAAGATTTTCTATTAGGGCAAGTGATATTGAGGTTCCTAACAATAGAATCACCTACCACAATTACATCACTAGGAGCTGAAGGCGAACTGGGGACGCTTAGAGGGTCAAACCGGTTCTGCGTTACGATGCTTGCCTGTGCCGATGGAGGTGTTCTGGCCTTGAACCCCCGCCTGCATTGCTGAAATACACCGAGGTCATCATCGGTGTTGCTCCTACGAGGCGCAGGGGTGAAGGTGACTTGAGTGGCACAACGCGGGGTTGATGTTACGCTGATAATAGATGGCGAGGACGGTTTATCCAACAGCCGAGCCTTCAGATCTCTTAGGTATCTTCGTCTGGACAGAAGTTTCTGAATCTGTTCATCGAGTGCCTGGAGTTCCTCGACTACAATTTCAACGCGATTCACCTCACTATCGGCCATTGTCCGCTTCTGTTTCTGCTTCCGCTTCCGCTTCGTGCCCTAGGAAGAATGAGAGAGAGATAGGTTACATATTTATAAGATACATATTTGTTTAATCCAGTGCCACTTCATGTAAGTTGGGGGCCAAAAGCTGGGAATTAGCCTGAATAAATGGCCACAATACAAAACAAGTTAGCATTCTGTGAGATTTTTGGCATTAGTTGTTTCCTAAAGATTTAAATTAGAATATTTTAAAATTAGAAAATCTACATAACACATTTTCTTTACATTTGATATTGTTTAATAAACAATACAAAATTCAAAAAAATAATAAATGTAACAATTAGCACTTTATTTAAATTTGAGCTAACATTAGATCATAACATATCACTAAATTAGAACAATTTTAATTAAAAAACTTTTATCTGAAAAGGACAGTAAAGTAAAAATACAACTTAAATTTTTTAATTATGAAAGTGTAGCACTCTGCGATGGAAGAACACATGCCAGGCAATGCTTTGTTGGTACAGGCAAACTCTTGTAGCATGCCAGAAGCTTAAATACATTGCTATGTTAAAGCCCCACTGACCCATTTCCCGGTGCCTACTCGCCATTTTCACCATGTTCATGTGGACCTGGTTGGCCCCCTTCCTCCTTCTTATGGTTTTAAACCCCTGCTCACTGTTGTTGACAGGACTACTGGGTTGCCTTAAGCTGTTCCTTTGATGTCCACTACTATGGCAGATGGTCTATATTAGGCCACAACACTATATCCCTACAATGCTGCTTCAGCTTAACAATGCCCAAATGGCCCTCATGTGCCATTTGCAAAACTTGTGCTCGTAGCACTGCTAGTATGAGAGTACAATGGCCTCAAGCAATACAGACATCTTCCCAACAGAATAAATCGTCCTTAACCCTATAGTATGGAATCAGTTCCTGTTTTATTGTGGTGGGCCATCCATCCCTAATAAAGCAGCAAAGTTTGGAAAAAATAGGGTCATCCCTAGATGCTTGGCGCAGCTGGTCCAAAGAGATAACAGAAGAGAGGGGAGCATGCAAAATAAACACCAGATCTGGCTCCAGGTCACAAATCTGCTGTACTACAGTTGGCACAACTACTCAGGATAAGAGGTCTGCTACTGCATTGTGCCTACCCAGTGTGAATTCAAGCTTAAAATTGTACTTGTGCAAACGTCTGCCCAACGCAGCAACCTGAGGGGCTTATGACCAGATCCATTTGTGTGTAACAGTGTTGTAAGGGCCTGGTAGTCAGTACGGAGAGTAAAAGACCGGCCATAA
Organism: Erpetoichthys calabaricus; assembly: GCF_900747795.2. Taxonomy (NCBI): domain Eukaryota; kingdom Metazoa; phylum Chordata; class Cladistia; order Polypteriformes; family Polypteridae; genus Erpetoichthys; species Erpetoichthys calabaricus. Next base: position 100,960,819 of record NC_041402.2, on the reverse strand, counting down.
AAGTAGAGGTGCCAGCGTTCACAAGCCCATATACAGGCCAAAGCTTCTCTTTCTCCAACAGAATACTTCTGTTCAGCAGGAGACAGTGCCTGTGAAGCATAAGCGACAGGCCTTTCTACGCCATTGTGTACTTGGGAAAGGACTGCTCCCAAAGCTGCAACAGAAGCATCACATGTCACAATAGTGGGAGCTGTAAGACTAAAGTGAGCTAAAGTAGGAGAACTGGTGAGCTGCTGCTTAAGTGTCTCCATTGCCTTCTGACACTCTGCTGTCCAATGCCAGGGAACATCCTTCTTAATATCTTAGGATGTTGAGGCAAACTGTGGGAGGAAGTGAAGATAATATGTAGCCATTCCCAAAAAGGATACTAGTTGTGAGGATGTTTGAGGTTCAGGAAGAGAGTGGATGGCATCCACATGCGACATTATAGGTGTGATGCCTTGCCCTGAGAGCCTATACCCCACAAGTTCAATTTCTTGCACCCCAAAAATACACTTTTCCGAGTTAAGAATGACATAGTAACGTGAGAGTTTGTGGAGCACCTGAGAAAGGCGTTCATCATGTTGGCCCAGGGTGGTACCATGCACTATGATGTCATCCAAATAAATGGCTACACCTGGAATTCCTGCAAGCATGAGAGACATGACCTTCTGAAAATAGCTAGGCGCTGAGCTGAGGCCAAAGGGCATCCTCTTACAACGGAAGACACCGAGGTGTGTCACAAAAGCTGTTAGATCTCTGCTTATGGGATCAAGGGGAACCTGCAAATAGCCATGATTTAGGTCCAGTTTACTGAACACTGTAGACCCATGAAAATGTGTGGTCAGCTTCTTGGCAGTTGGCAAAGGGTATTTATCGGGAATAATTGCTTTATTTACAGAACGCAGACCAATACAAATACGCAAACCTCCTGATTTTTTCTTCGCCACAACTAAATTTGAAATCCATGGGGAAGCATCCGCTGGTTCAATAATGTCCTCTTCCAGGAGGTGGCGGAGCTCTGTCGAAACTTGGTCTCTTAATGATAATGGCACTCTGCGCAGCGGTTGGATAACTGGAAATACTGTTTTATCCACTATGGGTTGATGGATGAACCCAGTAATGCAGCCCAACCCAGTAAATAACATTGGGAAGGCCTGTTGCCATTGTGATGTCACCTGCATAATGTCAGTGCCACTTGAATCACACAAATGAAATTGTAACCTGTGGAGCAGATCCAGACCCATTAGATTTGCACCCATTGTGGTTACAAAAAATGTAAAATCAATAGGCCCTTGGTCTTTATACTGAACTGCAAGACAAACAGTGCCCAGAACTGGTATGTTTGAATTACCATATCCTGCAAGTGGTACTGAGGTGTGTTGGAGTGGGACATGAAAGGAGTGTCTCTCATATGTCACTTTATTCAACAAAGAAACCTTGGCTCCTGTATCAATGAGTAAAGAGAGAAGAATGTCATTTACATAACAGGCACACGTTTTGAAAGGGTTGCCTGGTGTGGACACCGAGTTAATTATTACTGAAGATGAAGGTGTCTCAGAAGGGGGTGGATTTGGAGCAGAGCGACACCACCGAGCAAGATGGTTCATTTTTTGACAATTTCTACAGTGCTGGCCGAGAGCAGGACAGTCTCGTGCTTTGGTAAAATGTCTGTGGGACCCACAGTTTCCACAACGCTGTTGGTGAGCCTGCGGGACATTCTTTACAGCCTGCACTGGCATTGGCAATGATGTGTCATTAGGTGGTGCTGTTGCTGTGCCTGACAATTTAGACGCGGCCACTATCACTGCTTCGACTTGTTTTCCGATCTCTACAGCTTTACTTAATGTTAAGGTATCAGGTTCCAATAATAAATGCTCTCTCAGCTGTTCACAAGATGTTTTCTTAATCAGTTGGTCCCTTATTAACTCGTCTTGTAGTGTCCCGAACTTACAGTGTTGCACAAGCTCATGCAATGCTGAAACAAACTGTGTGATTGACTCACCCAGCTGCTGAGCACGCTGACGAAACTGAAAACGGCTCAGGAGGATGCTTTGGCTTGGGCCGAAATGGCCATCCAGTGCTACCACCACGGCTGCAAAAGACTCGTCAGTCAGTTGCAAGGTAGAACAAATGCGCTGTCCTTCAGCTCCCAAACAGTGTAATAGAAGCACCCTTTTCCTTGCTGTCTCAACATTATCCAACCCGGCCGCCAACAAGTACGTCTCAAACGAACGATACCAGTGTCTCCAGGGAACCAGCAGTTCACCAGGAACTGGCAAGAAAGAAGCTGGAGGAGGTAAACCAAACTCTGCCATCCTCGTTGCCAAACTGTTGTATCAGAAATAGCAGTTCACACACGTGTAATGCTTAACTATCTTTTCTTTATTTAACATCCACACCAACAACCAATACTTCCGTTTTCCTCCTACAACCCCCCACATCCGCTTCTGCACAGACATCACATGGGGGTAGACGGGATTGTGACCGGACCTGGAGAACTAACATCCGCACACTCAGTAGGCACAGGTGTGTTTGGGGAAATAGGAGCCGGGTCACCAACAGGGGCCAGAGAAGAGTTAAAAACCTGAGACAAATCCATGTGTGCGGGCTTGAGGCAATCAACTGAGACTGTCTGCTGTTTGCCATTGATGTCAAACACAAACTATTTTTATCTCCGCCTCGGAAAGAGCTGTTAACACAAACTTTGCGGATTGGATGTGGCACAGATACCAGAAGTGAGGCAAGCTGTTCTGGGTGGGAGGTACAGGCTTGAAGTCAACTGCTGTGTCCAGAAGTGGAGAGCAATGTCAGGGTGTGGTCCTGAGGAAAGAACTCTTGAGGGATAAAATTCCCGGGCAATCAGAGAGGCTGACCAAGCACCAGTTCAGTGTACAAGACTTGCAGGTCCTCTTTCGGAGCTGTATGTAGACCCGACAGCACCCACAGCAGACAGTTAACCCAGCTGTCGCTGGTAAGAGAGGCCTCGAGGTCTGACTCTTGTGACCAGTGAAATTGCTCACATAGGCCATTAGCTTGGGTATGGTAGACAGTGACAGCCCATAGCTGTGAAGTGAACTGTGTTCTTTGCTTGAAAGTGATGTGGGAGGACATGCCATATTGTGCAATTCAAGTGGTGATAAGAGCCCTCGCAACTTCTGCCATAGTATTGGACATCAAAGGAACAGCTTAAGGCAACCTGGTAGTCCTGTCAACAACAGTGAGCAGGGGTTTAAAACCATAAGAAGGAGGAAGGGGGCCAACCAGGTCCACATGAACATGGTCAAAATGGCGAGTAGGCGCCGGGAAATGGGTCAGTGGGGCTTTAACATAGCAATGTATTTAAGCTTCTGGCATGCTACAAGAGTTACTGCCCAGCCTTGAATGTCTTTTTTAAAACTCTGCCGAACAACTATACTTGCCACCAAATGTTGGGATGCCAGCCCCCCTAGGTGTGAGAGTACAGTGTCAAAAATGCCCCATCTCCAGTTGCTAGGGACAATTGGGCAGGGGTAACCTGTGCTGGTGTCATGCAGGAACTTGGCAACACTGCCTTCCAACTGCACCTCTGACAACTGCATGCCAAGTGAAGAGCCTCTGGTGTTCGTGAATGCCTCATCCAGTTCTTTGGCCCACATGACAGGGAACTTTGCGGACTGGCCCTGTAATGCCTCATATAAAGTTTGCATAGTGAGGGCTGCCTGAGGAATGGAGCGATGGTAGAAAGTGACCATGCCCAAGAATGCCTGGAGGTCAAGTATGATGCAGAGTTGTGGAAAATCGGTGACAGCAGAGACTTTGGAAAGCAAAGGAATCACACCATCCTTTTAAATCCAAACAGGCACTTAGCAGGATTGATAATCAACCCATGCAGGCTAAGGCACTCAAACAAGGCTTGGAGATGAGTGAGGTGTTCTTCCTTAGAGGAGCTGGCTACCAAGATGGTGTCTAGGTAATAATAATAATAATAATGCATTTTATTTATAGGGGCACTTTACATTAGCAGTAAATCTCAAAGTGCAACGTAAAAAGTTTAAACAAAGGCAAGGCAAGATAAAAACAGAGATAAAACAACAAAAATTATAGCATTCTTGTTAATAAGCTTTCCTAAATAGAAAAGTCTTTAGCTGTTTTTTAAAACAGCCCACAATCTGCTGTGTTCTTAGGCTCTCTGGTAGGGCATTTCAGAGCCATGGAGCAGCAACTGCAAAGGCTCAGTCTCCCATTGTATGAAGTTTGGTCACAGGGGGGCAAAGGCGGTGGGTATTTGTAAAACGAGGTTTCTTGTAGTGGATTGTAATAAAAGGAGTTCTTTAAGATATAGTGGAGTATTTCCATGGATACACTGGTGAGTAAACAAACAGAGTTTGTATTCGATACACAGATGGATAGGGAGCCAATGAAGTGATTGAAGGATTTGTGAAATGTGTTCATATTTCCGCACCCTCATCAGGATTCTTGCAGCACTATTTTGAATTTTTTGTAGCTTTTGAAGGCTCTTCAAGTAGTAGACAAAAAGTAGGTAGACAAAAAGAAATTCAAAATCAATGAGGACAGAGTCCATCAACTTCTGGAATGTTTGTGCAGTGTTTGTAAGGCCGAATAGTGTACGCAGGGATTTAAACAATCCAAAGAGGGTGATGAATGCTGTTTTGTGATGTTCACCAGGTGTACAGGTACTTGGTGGTGCGAATGAGGTCTACCTTTGAAAAAAATATTTTCCCACAGAGCCATGAACAGAAATCCTGTATGTGTGGAACTGGGTAGCAGTCCGGGATTGTGTGATCATTCAATTGACAGTAATCCCCACACTACTGAAAAAAACACCATCTGCTTTGGCCACTATATGGTGGGTCAACATCCACAGGCTGTTTGATCAGCCTAGAATTCCCAGCCATTCCATATCGACAGTCTCAGCCTTTGCAATAGCCACATTGTCAGGGGCCAGTCAACAAGTGTGACTGTGTACCAGTGGACCAGTAGTAGAAATGTAGTGTTCCACACCATGCTGGGGGAATTCTTTGAGAAGGCGGGTGAAGTCGCAAGTCACAGCCATCGTATTGTACAGAGTAGAGGTAGTAACACTGCTGAGTGTGCAGGGAAGAGTAGCAAAGTCCTTTGCATCCACAAGGCGACAGTTCTTAACATCAACCACCAATCCTTTTGCACAAAGGAAGTCCATGTCTGGCAGTGGTCTTTCACTGAAAGATAAGGTGGTGTGCTGCTTTCCCTAGGTGGGGATTCTAGTGCCATTAGCAGCCTCCAGAATGTGCCTGTCTCTCCCTGAAGTCACATCAATAGGTGAGGCAGGTAGCATGCTCACTTGTACACCAGTATGACACAGAAAACTGTGTTCAGACTGGGCATCTGTTATGGAGAGCAGCTGGCCTGCAGGGTACGATGAAATAGTGATTACTGACCCGGGTGGTCTAAACTTACAAGGTGGACAGCATTTCTTCACTTTCTTATCAAATCAGACATGGTAAAAACATAGGTCAGTTGTTGGGATCCAGGCAGGAGGACGAAAAGCAGTGCAAGCCATAGGCTTGCTAACAGGACTGATGAGGGTTGCAGGAGACAGATAGCTCTGCAAAGCAGAGTGCAGGTAGTCAGCAGACTCACCACCCAGGATGATGTGGAGCTACTACAACGTAATAGTACCTTCTGTCATCTGCCATAATATCTCGCAATATGAACTGTGCCTCCACTTGGGCAAACCATGCCGCATCTTGTTGTTCCCAAAACTCTGGCAATTGTAGTGCCACCGTGGTTGCAGACATGTCAAGCATAAATCTGGAATAGTCCAATAGTGTCAGGGTCACTATTGTAGTGTCCAGTAAGGAAAGAAAACATGTCAGGCAACGTTTTCTTGATGAATGCAAAAGACTTTAACTTTATTGAACATGACTAAACTGCAGTGCATGTGAATTATGTCATAATAGTGGCACAGCACCTCCAGTTATTTTAAACGTCAGTGTAATTTAGATATATTAACATTTTATTATACAGTGCATTTAATATAATACTATATACAAAGTACAAAATATATACTGTAAACTTGTCTAATGTGAAGACAGGACTTGCATTTTGCTGGCCAGTTTCTTTATGTCAGAGTTCTTGCAGCATGCAGACAGTCAGTGAGGTGCTTATCAGTGAAGGGAACTATTTCTGTTGGCACTTTGTAATATCCATCCATCCATCTATTTTCCATCCCGCTGAATCCAAACACAGGGTCACGGGGGTCTGCTGGAGCCAATCCCAGCCAACACACGGCACAAGGCAGGGAACCAATCCTGGGCAGGGTGCCAACCCACCACAGGACACACACAAACACACCCACACACCAAGCACACACTAGGGCCAATTTAGAATCGCCAATCCACCTTTGGACTGTGGGAGGAAACCGGAGCGCCCGGAGGAAACCCACGCAGACACTGGGAGAACATGCAAACTCCACGCAGGGAGGACCCGGGAAGTGAACCCGGGTCTCCTAACTGCGAGGCAGCAGCGCTACCACTGCACCACCGTGCCGCCCTCACTTTGTAATATCCATTGCTGAAAATGCACCTTTGAAGATTTTAAGTTGAATAATTGTATGCTCTGTTCATATGGAGCTAAAGTGAATTCTGTGTATGGCTGCCTTCCATTTCTTTTCTGAAATGTTGAGTAAGAGATCCTTTTCCCACTGTACTCTGAGATCATTGAAAGGAAGGAGGGACTTCAAAATGTTTTTATATATTAGAGAGATGCTGTCCTCAAGACCGATCAATATTTCTTCTGGAATAGAAATAGGTGGGAGGTGGGGAAAATTGGGCTGATTTTGTTTCAGAGGACTGGGACTTTGTGAAGTGTGGTCCAGCCTCAGGTGGGGAGGCAAAATGGGGGTGTGGGGGGACTGGGGGGAGAGAAAGAAAGCAAGTTATCTCTAATCTGTCCTTTGAATCCTTATAATTTTAAGTGCCAACGTAACAATAGGCTTCGTGACAATAACTCCTGGGAAAATTGGAAATTAATGTCAAAGTTGTCTTATTTTCAGTTAAAACTACAAAATGACAACAAAAGTTCAGAAGCAATGTCTCCATGACCAAACAGTTAACTTTGTGAGCTAGAATGTTAAAGCCCTGAATCACGAATTAAAGAGAAAGAAAGTATTCTTTCACCTAACAGTCTAAACGCTAAAATACTATTTTTTCAGGAGACCCACTTATTAAGCAAGAATCAGTTTCAGCTGCACAAAGACTGGACTGGCAAATGTTCCATTCCAGCTTTACAAAGAAAACTAGAGGTGTGGGAATTTGTATACATAGAACAGTCTAATTTGTGGTATCAGATGTAGTATCTGATCCTGAAGGGAGATATGTGATTGTCATAGGTAATTATTTAACTGTAAAGTGATTTTGAAAAATATTTATGCACCCAGTGTCGATGATAGGGACTTCATCCAAAATGAATTTGCATCCATTCCAAATGTGAACACTCATAAAATTATAATGGCTGGCGACTTTAATTGTGTTTTAAATCCAGACCTAGATAGGCCTCCTGTTACAGGGGTGATGACAACTGTTTTCTTAAGAGGCATTAGCTCTCTGGAAATGTGTTCTTTTCAATTTCGGCGTTTTAATTAACCTGAATTTAAATAATAAAAAAGTATTATCCCCCTCCAGCATGCAATAAGACGGTTACAAGATTTACACGAGAAGTAAAAAGGATAATCTAGCTCTTTATTGACGGGTTCACGTGGTATTACAAACTTATGACAGACATATCAAGCATGTGGGAGACTCGACCTACGCCATCTGCCATCTTTCGTCACCATGCTGAAAGGATTTTACCTGGACAGAAGACATAATCTTCTGCCCGGCCTCAGACGGAAGACATAATCTTCCGCCCGGCAGCTCCAAAGTGTTGGCCGTAGATCCATCCTTATATTCGGGTTGCTCCATGTGCAGGTTCTTGGCTCCGGATCCAAACAAGGACAGGAAAGGACTCAAACCCCACCTTCAAACATACAGGAATAGCACAATGCCTACATGCAGTTCTCATTCTCCCAACAAGGAAAGAAGATGGTGTGCTGACAGAAGACAGAATATACTAGTCTGTCTTTAGGCTGACTATTCAATTGTCCAGTTGTCTTTGGCTCTGTAGTCCTGTGCTTGGCTCGGCAATTCTAAATGCTGCTGCTGTGCTCCTGTGTACCATATTTGGTCTGCCTGTATGAATGAGTCCATAACAGTGGGCACAGAGAACAGTGACATTAAACTTAATAAAAATACATAGTATAACAACAACCAACACTGTAAAGACAATTACACAGTTTGTAACTGACCACAACTTATCAGACCCTTGGAGATTTCTAAACCCAAACTAAAGAGCATATTCCTTCTACTCACCAGTGCATCATTGCTACTCAAGAATTGATTATTTCTTTGTAGATAACAATTTCTTGCCTATGATTAAATCTTGTAAGTATGATGCTATTGTTATTTCCAACCATGCCCCTTTGATCTTGCAGCTAAAATCATTATGCCCCACATACTCATCTTGCAGATGGCGTCTTAACCCACTTTTATTATTCTATAAATGTTGCTAATGAAAGGGGAGCTAACTTAATTGAAATGTTTTTATTAAATTTGGCAGGGTAGCCATCAAAGCCTGCTGCCTTCCCACTCTGAAGTGCATTTATAGCATCTAGTAATTCTGGAGTATCAGAGGTACCCAATTCCTCTGCATTGAGAGTTTCTAGGTGTGGTATCTGTAATGCATTGAAAAACACATTAGATTGTGTCTTGTCTTGTTTAAACTGAGTAGAATATAAGGACTTATAGTAGTGTCTAAATGTGTGCATTATATTTTTATGATCAATGATTTTGTCTCCACCTGTGTTGGTAATTGCTGGTATTACATTGTGAACTTCCTGCTTGTGGATTTGTTGAACTAAGATCTTATTAGCCTTCTCTCCGTGTTCATAGTAGTGATGTTGTGATTTAAAAATTAGTTGTTCCATTTCTTTTGTTGTCAAGAGGCTGAGTTCTGATTGCAAAGCCTGTCTTTAACTGTAAAATGTCTCATTTGGGAACCTGGCGTGTTCTCGATTTGTTCTGGTAATTTCATTGATTAACTCTGATGCATTCTTGGTTTCCAATTTATTTTTGTGGGACAGATAAGAAATAATCTGTCCTCTTAAAAATGTCTTCAGAGTTTCCCAGAGTATTCTTGCAGAGACCTCTGAGGATGTATTGGTCTCTAAACAAAATCAATATGCTTGGATATAAATTCTGTACAGTTCTCGTCAGCTAATAACAGAGGGTTAAGACGAGTATGTGGGGCCTAGTGATTTGAGCTCCATGATCAGAGTGGTGTGATCAGAGATAACAATAGCAGCATACTTGCAAGATTTGACCAAGAGCATACATTTTTTTATTGATAAAAAATACTCAGTTCTTGAGTAACAATGATGTGCTGGTGAGAAGAAGGAATATATTCTTGAGTTTGGATTTAGAAGTCTCCAAGGGTCTGATAAGTTATGATTCCATACAAACTGTGTATTTGTTTCTGCAGTGTTAGATGTTATTGCTCCTCTGGCCATTATAACTTTATGTGTGTTCACATTAGGAATGTAATCAAATTCGTTTTGGATAAAGTCTCTCTCATCCACATTGGGTGGATAAAAAAAAAAATATCCATAATCATCACATTTCACCCTTCAGAATCAGATACTACATCTGATACTACCAATGAAATTGGAGCTGGAGTGGAATATTTGGCCAGTCAAAACTCTTTGCAACCAAAACTGATCCCTGATTAATAAGTGGGTCTCCTGTTAAAATATTCTTTTGCCGTTTAGACCTATTAGGTGAGAGAATACGTTCTTTCTTTTTGACATTCCAGCTCACAAAGTTCACTGCTTGCTCATAGAGACATTGCTTCTGCACTTTTGTTGACATTTTGTAGTCTTACCTTTCATGATATTACATCAATGTTCACAAGAGCTCTTCTGGTTTAGAGTACGCTGTGCGTGTTTGGCTGCCGCTTCTCACCAGTGTTGTTGTTTTTGCTTTCTTTTATTTTGTCCCATTGGACTTTTTCACTTTGACCTTCTGATTTGACTGCTCTTTTCGAATTTAACTTACTATATGAATGCCATTGCGATTGCCTAGATCACACCTGCTTCAGTCCTGAGCAAGTCCAAACCCAATCGTGGTTAGTATGAATCTACTCTTGCTTCATTTGCAATTGCCAGTCTGAACTGCGAATGTGCAGCCTGCCCACTGTTCTTTTCCTTTTCTAACTGGTTATGCAGTGAGATTTGGTTTGGCTAACGTGTGTAGCTGGAGCTAGCATGGTGTTGTGTTGGGGGTTTGCGGAAATTTTGCCTCTCGCATTTTGCTCCCAGCATGTTTTGCCCCCACTATATTTCGCCTCCATGATATTTCTCCCCTACCCCAGTAACTTCTAATACCCACACCCAGACATTTTGAGTGTTGGACGTTTCTAGAAAAAATAAAGTGAATAATCGTTCTCAACGTTCAAAACTGACTTCCCTAATTTAAACATTTTTGTAGCAAAATGATAAAAAAGTTAGCAATACTGCATCACTTAAATGAAACACTCTGTAAACATATACATTTTTATTTCGATTAAAAAATCTAAACAATTTTACAAAAATAAATATCACATGCGAAAAAACATACTTAAAATACAATTATGTACTAAATTAATATCTTTGTAATTTTAATGTTCACAAAAAATAATTTCTGTTTATAAAATTATTGATTAGAACTCAAAGTTGTATGCATAATTGTGGTTTAAATCATCAATTTTCTTTTACCTCTAATTGACGAAATTCTTTCTGCCATAGTGAAATTTTATAAAGTTGATATTAGGTTTAGTCACGATGCAAAAATAACGCTTTCAGTGAGAAAGTAATACATGATGCGGTGAGTGATGACACAACAGTTTTGATATTGCTCTGTCTGCGAGGTGTTGATGGTTCTTCAACATGGCCACGCACCACTGATAATCAGGCGGTGAAAACCATAAACACATATCTTGAAATGGCCGTAGTACTGGCAAAAAAAAGTGCAAAATCCAGTATAATCGTACAATACTATATCGCATAACACGGATTAAGTTTTAAGTACAATTCTCACCTTTAATGGAGGCAATCATTGATCTGTGAGTCGTATAAGAACACTACCTGAGTGAACTTTTTTTATTCTCAATGTTAGGTAAGGTTTATTACATTTTTAATTGCAATTATAGATATGTACATAAATACCGGGGAAAAATATAGTGGTGGTGAAATGTGTGTTGGGTGGATAAAATTATGGGGGGCGAAATGTGGGGGGCAACTTATCCAAACGCCATTGTGTTACATTCTGTTTGCTCTTGCGGGTGTCCACCGGTGTCTGGATTATCATAGTCTGTTCTGTCTCTGGCTTGGAGTTGTGCTGTGTGTTGTCATTTCTACTTTTTTGGCAATGCAGCTCATATATTCTCCATCTGAACTTAAACATCTTGACTGTCATCCACGATTGGACTCCCTGACTTGTAGTTTTTTCCAGTCGCTTGGAATTACACGGCATTCTCGCTATATTCACTGGTCTAAAAGAGGCCTCCCGCAGATCTATGGCTCGGACGCATCAATTGCAACTATGTGGACATCTCACCGTGTTCACTGGCGTAACACTAGGGCCGTCCAATGAATGAACATGGATCATCTTTGTCCTGTTCAGAAAGTGTCTGTGCCCTAATCTCCCGGCTGTTCCAACTTTAGTCTCACCCTACTGAATGCTCACTCTATCACTAAATAGAAATTGCTGATTAACGACCTCATCTCCCAGAAGGTAGTGTTCATGTTTCTTCTTACAGAAACTTGGCAACAACTTGGTGACTATTTACATTTAAACTTGCCATCTCCTCCTGACTACAGCCACATATCTAAGCCCACGTTAACAGGAAAAGGGGGTGGCCTGGCTGTGGTTTATAGATCTACATTAACAATGAAGGAACTCTCCTTTTTTGAAGTCACATGTTTTGAATATATTGCTGTGAAACTGGTTTCCTCCCCTCCTGTGCTGCTGTTGTTAGTTTACCGCCCTCCCAAATCTGTGGTGAACTTTCTGTCTGAATCTCATCTCTTTGCACTACTATAATTGTACTTGGTAACTTTAATATTCATGTTGTATCAACTGCTCTCTTACAGCTGAGTTCATCTCAACTTTGGCCTGTTTTGACTTGATACAGCATGTTGATTTCCCCACTCATACTCATGGTTATATTCTTGATTTGCTTTGTTCAAATGGCCTGAATAATGTCTCTGTCTCAGGTTCATTCTCTGGTATTTCTGATCATAATCTTACCGAATGTAACTTTAGCATTATTACCACTACTTCTGTTGAGAAAAAGACTGTCTCTTATTGCAACATTAGGTCTGTTAATTCCAATTTGTTGGTGCTTCCCTTCTGTCTTCGTCTCTATTTGTCCTGCATAGTCTTTCTTCTCCTGAATTCATGGCTTCCCTTTATAACAACTGTGTTTCCCAACTGCTAGATAACTTTGCTCACTTAAGGATTAGGCAGGTTCCAGCCACCTCCTGTCCCTGGCACACCCATGAGCTCAGAGCTATGAAAGCCACTAGCTGGCCCCTTGAGCAGCTTTATAAGAAAACAGGCCTCATAGTTCACTCACAGCTTTGCAATGAACACATACTTAAATATAGGGATGTCTTTAACACTGCTCGCTCCAACTATTACTCCTCTCTCACAAATGGTGCTAAGTCTAGGCCTAGAACTCTTTTTAGGACTGTTAATAAACTCCTCCAATGCCCTCCACTAGCATGTGGGGCACTAGTATGCCCCATTACAACTGAACAGTGTCAGGCTTTCTTACATTTCTTTGATACCAAAATTGATCAAATCTATCACAGTTTCCCCTCCACACCTCAATCACTCAATCATTCCAATGTGCCATCTCCATCATCAAGACATCAGCCTCACCTGTTGACTTTCTCGCCATCTCTGAACTTATTAATAAGTCTAATTCCTCCTCCTGTATGCTTAATCCTGCTCCCACTTCTCTGCTTAAGACATGCTCATCCATTATTAGTATTCCTGTTGCCTCATTGATAAATGCATGTTTCATTTCAGGTTCTGTCCTTACTGCCCTCAAAACTGCTGCAATTACCCCAATCCTTAAAAACCTAACCTGGATCCTTCTTCTCTCTCCAGTTACAGACCTATCTCTAATCTCCTTTTTTTGGCTAAGGTAATAGAACAACTCCATGCTTTTCTTCTAGACAATACACTCTATGAGCCTTTTCAGTCTGGCGTTCGCACACAGCACAGCAAGGAGACAGCAATTCATCGTGTATTTAATGATCTTCTCCAGTCCGCTTATTGCGGTTCACTTATTCTCCTTCTTCTTGGCTTAAGTGCAGCATTTGACACTGTTAAGCATGAATTCCTCCTGTCATGTCTCTCTGCTGTAGAAATCTGTGGTTTAGCCCTTGAATGGTTCATGTCATATCTTTCTAATCAACAGAGTGAAGCTGCAGACTGCAATACCTCTGACGTTAGACACGGAACACCCTCCATATCACGGAACGCCCATAGCGTCAGCCACGGAATGTAATGACGTAATGAATGTAATGACTCTATGTAATGACGCGATTATCATAACGCCCTTTCCCAACGTCACTCGCATCATGCCCTCTGCGAGACAGTATTGACACGCTCATTGCACAGTATGCTGCAGTTGTACAAGTTACAACAGTTTCTATTTGGACAAACATAAATGACTTCCAGTCTCACACTTAAGCTATCCAACCATTCTAAGCACTTTGCCGATATAAAGTTTTTTTTTTTTTTAACTATTTTGAATGGTTCCTCATTATGTTTTCTCCGGAACCGTTACATTCTAGTAAAAGTAACAAATCTTATTATCATTTAGTGTTTCAAACAGAATGTAGCTCATGAAACTCATACCTAGAGATTTTCAATCTATAAATGTATTTCATATTTCCACTAGCAAATTATAAACGCGTGAAACAATATTAAGTTTAATTAATTTTTAAAAGGTTTGCAAAAATAGTGCTACATATAAAATTGGTTTTAAAATTGTCAGGGAAACATTTTAGGAAACAGTCAGTCATTTATTTATTGATTTGATCCATCAACGTTTTCATTACTAAAAGCTGTATGTGTGAAATACTGTATGTCATGTCCATATAAATTGAACGGTATATGACAGCCAAGAAATTTTACATTTTTGAATAACTTTTGAGTTTGAGACAATCATGATTGTTATTAAACTTTTGGCAGGCGGCTGGGGGTGAAGCTGGGACACCCAGAAGGACCGGAGGAGGGCTTATGCCTCCTCCAGACCACGAGGGGGCGACCGCCCTGGTGGCTTTGGGGACCACGGGAACAGAGTTTGGAAGCTCAACCCTATAGGGGCCCGTGGTCACCGCCAGGGGTCACCCCGATGCCTATGGAGCCCTGGCCCTCAGCACTTCCACCACATCCAGAAGTGCTGGGGGGAAGAAGACCATGGACACCCGGAGTGCTTCTGGGTGCACAGCCGGTACTTCCGCCACACCAGGAAGGGCCGGCGGAAGCTAATCGGGAGGCACCTGGAGCACGTCCGGGTGAGCTTAAAAGGGGCCACCTCTCTCCATTCAATGGCTGGAGTCAGGAGTAGGAGAAGGACAGAGCTCGGAGGAGAGAAGTGGAGGCGGACCTGAGGAAAAGGCATTGCGGAAGAAGGCCTGGACTTTGGGGTGAAGTGGGTTGTGTGTGTCATCTTTGTATATAGTCGTTTTAAATAAACGTGTTGTGGTGCTTGAAACGATGTCTGCCTGTCTGTGTCCGGGCTGTTCCCCACAACCTTTTTCGTGCAACATTTAAGTAGACCGCAAAGACCCAACTTAGGTCAGCATAGAAACAAACTGTCTTTGAGTCGTCGTCTTTTTTATCTTTGATAAATATCAAATACTATTACTACTACTAATAATAATAATAAACAGTGGGTCGGTTGCAGTGTGCATTGAGCAGGGAATCATCCAGAGGTGATCTCATCATTAAACATACATTATTTATTGTCTTGTGCATACAGCAGAATTATATTGTTACTTACATGTCTCTCCAGAACAGTGAAAATATAATAAAACACAAAAAATATACATAGAACACAATATACAGTATAGACATATATTCAGTTATATTTGAAATATTTATACATAGTCTTTTTCTTACAATGTTTGTTATTACGATTGGCTGTTCAGTAACTCCACAACTAAAACACTTTCTCTGAAGCCATACTGAGGGCCACTGATTCTTTACTATTTGCCTGAAGGCAGGAGCAAGAAAAACAGTTGTGCAGGATGGCTGAGTATATAATAATCTTAACAGATTGTCTTCTAGATATCCTGGACAAAAGGCAACTAGGAGCCAGTAATATTTTTGTGGCTTTCACAACCCTCTGCAGTGACCCAAGCATGTGTGCCCTACCAGGATGTGATGCCGCCACTGAAGATGGAGTCCACACAGCATCTGTGAGACATCTCAGGAAGGCATTGGTGAACTTGGCAATAAACAAAACATGCTGTTCTCTCCTCAATTCATCAATGATTGTTACTGTACAAAATTTAAACAAGTCTCACCATTTCCGCAGCACCTCACAAAAACAAACCACAGCTTAATCCGTTCTCTGAAGTCTATGACCTGCTCCTTAATTTTTGGGCATGAAAGGTTAGATTGTCCTGGGACCACTGAGTCAAGCAGATAGACCTCTTGTCTGCAAGCCATTTCATCATTGTTGGTGGCCAGGCCTATGATGGTGATGTCAGTAGCATTTTTAATGATGGAGCTGGTGTGGTGTCCAGACACACAGTCACACTGGGGGATTAGCACACTACCCCATAGTGTGCCTGGGTTGCGGGTGAGCATAGAAGATATGATGCTGGCAATCAGCAAAGCCGAGGTCTATTCACTATGAAGTCCTAAATGCCATAAAACAGTGTTGAATGCTAAGCTATTGTCTATAAACATACCTCTATAAGAGCAGTTTTTACATTATTCAGATGTGACAAGATGATATGGAGTATAAAACTTAACTGCTGTACCAGTATGCATCATGGAGATGATGAAGGGGAGCAAAGTTATGTAATAAGTTAAAGAAGTCTGAGTGAGTGTAGTTCTAAAATGAGTTATCACATACAACACACAGACTGTTATGGACATGAAAAGGATGAATAAACAGATAAGCACATTTTAAACATTACAAAAGATGTAAATCATGAAACACACATATATTCCCTCTCTCTCATATATACCTACATACATACACATACATACACACACACACACCCCCAAACACATATAGTATATATTAATAATCCTGATTTGTAACATGGCATTGTTTGATACAGTGGTTCTCATATTCAGTCCCAGGGGCTGTAGATTTTTGTCCCAACTAATTTTTGCTTTTAATTAGACTCCCATCTTGAACTTACAAGCCATCAGTCTATGTCTTGAAAGTTAAAGTGATGTATCAAAACACAAAGCTCATTGTTTAAACTACCAAATAGGTGAGTGTAACCTGTGGGGGGCATTTAGCACCCAAACCCTGGACACAACCACACACATACAAGTTTCAGGTTAAATATGAATATATTTTAAAGAAATAAAGCACACAATACCAGTCAGGACACCCATCAGTGTCCTTCATCCACTATATGGGTCTTTTGAGTAGACAAGGAACTACTGAACCAGGTCAGAGAGCCAGTCCATCCCCACCTTTCTTTACAGTGGAAATTTTAAAGGTTGACAAAATTAAAACAAAACATAACAATCTAATTGGTAAAACAGCAGCAACTGATGGGAATTTTTTTTTACCCCGTATCTCATCGAGATATGACTGCATATCCTTCATGCAGTCAAAAGTAAATAACAAGGAGGACATGACTTCTTCAATATCTTCATCGTTTCCACTTTCATCTAATTTTCCAATTGTGTGTGTTCCTTCATCCTCGTCCATTTCCAGAATTCTTGGCCTGAGTTCTGTCCCAACAAGTCGGTCACAAGCAGTCAGGATGTTTTTGCTCAATGAAGACTTTTTTGTGAAAAAGAAAACAATACAGAATGTGAAGTATTTTATTAGGAATATCAACACATTAACTCCACTTTTACTCAAAGTACAGTAAAATTGGCTTATGAAATAAACCCACCAATATGACCACAGCATGTCATAGGAATGCTTAACACGATTGATTTCTATTGCTTTTTGCCTCTACTGTACTCCCTGTATTCATGAGGAGAGTTAAAAAGAAAAAATAAACTCCAGCACACAACCATAGCAGTTCATCTTCAAGGGAGTGTTGTGTTTAGTTAGAAACCATTCAGTAAGTGCACAAATAATTAAAAATGACTAAGTGCTCTGAGGTGAAAAAAGCATACATTTTTATTTACTAATACATTGCTGTAAGACCCATTTCAATTCCATCTGTACGCCTACAGGAATTATACTTAAATGAGTACCTGAAAGACAAAGATAGTCCAATTACCACAATATAGTCACTTGTGAAGGCCAAATTCATCATTTGAAATAATAGGTCATTTAATTGTTACCAATGTAGTAAGTATTCTTTAAAAACTACTATAACACTCACCTAAACATATTGCAATAGAAATGCTACATGTAAAAGGTTATATGTAATTTAAAGTGTTTACCTGAAGCAAACGATCACTGCATTCTAGACTGATTGATGACTGAATGATTTCGAAAAGGAAAAAGGAAAAAGAGAATCCTTACCTTTAAGGCATTTGCTGTGTTTGTGCCGGTAAGAATCATTTCACTACATACCTGATAGGGCTGTGGCTTTGTGCGAACCACATTTTCCATGCTACAAGGCACAGCAATACAGATTATTAAATATTATGCATTTCTGCAAATCAATTATGTAGCATTTCAATAATTAAAATACATTACAATTTGCTAACAACTACACATAACCATAAATATGCTGACCTGCAACTTCAGTTAATGCTACCTAATGCCACAGATGAAACTGATCTTTGAAGAACAAGGAAAACAGTCAAAAAGCAAGCCTATGAAGCCATTCATTGCCTAAATTTTAAGAACAGTAAACTAAATTTGATACTATTCATTGTACTGGCATAAATAATTCAGTCAACATATTCAATAGTCTCATACCACATTATACTTTTACAAAATATATTTTACATTATCACATATGGAGTAAGCATACACAATATCAAGCCCTTGAGAAATGTGTGAGTGAGTGAGTGAGAAAAGGAGAGATAGGCAGCATATGCTTCAGTAATGCAAAAGGAGGGACGGAGAAAGGTCCTTGCTGTTCCTTATCTTGTCTGGAATTACTGGAAGCAGAAATAATTGTCATTTAATAAATCAGTTAGAGCACACAAAGCCCCCATTTTTAAGACACAACACAGGGCTGTAGAAAGGCACATGTCAGTGAAGGCCTCACTGTAGGCCTGGTTTGTGACCTGTTGGTCAAAGACTTTTTGTGAAGTTCTAATATATAAAATTAGTGTCGGAGAACTTTTAAACTGAGAATTAGGAAGCACTACCTGTGGTACACAGAATGTCCTTCTTCTCATGTGGAAACTGAAGACAACTGTCTTGGCTGGAAGATAAAAATAATTCAGAAATACTGTAAGCTGACATATTCTGATAACTGTTCTTCCCTTAGAAAAAGCTTGAAAAGTTACACACCTTTAATGCTGGCTTTACGAAGTAAGAAAAGACACCGCCATCCTCTAATTTATGGTATGTCTTCCTAAGAAATGTAAATCAGGAAACTGCAATAAATTCTATGAATAAAAAATAGTATGCTATTTTTTTTTAATCAGAACAAACATTATAATAAAAGATACAGCCAATGACGCTTTTAAACATTTATGAAAATATATGTTGCCTGACAATTGTAGGTAATGTAACTCCACGCTTACATTCTTAAAAATTAAAGTATTCGTACTTTGATCTTTGTCATATTCTACTAAATATTTTAAAATAGAAAATTGTGTTAATAAACAGTCATGATTTAATTAATCTAAAGTTAATCCAAGCAAGCTTTTCAAAAGGTGGAAAAGTATACAGTATACTATTTTGTCAAATTAAATCTTGTTGTTAATGTGGAGCTCTAGCTGCAATCAATTGTGTTAAAAGTGTCAATTGATCAAAGTTTACAAGTTATGAGAGCTTCACATACCTACATGGACCACCACTGTCCTTTTGTGGCTTTGTAAGTGGCTGATGAGGTAACCCAGCCACAGGGGATGCACAAACCAGTGCGTTTATTCGTGCCGGTCCCAAGCCTGGATAAATGGGGAGGGTTACATCAGGAAGGGCATCCGGTGTAAAATTTTGCCAAATCAATATGCGGACAATAATACAAATTTCCATACCGGATCGGTCGAGCCCCGGCTTAACAACGACCTCCACCAGTACTGTTAGCCAAGAGGGTGCTGGTGGAACTTGGGCTACTGCTGACCGAAGAAGAAAGAGAAGGAGAAGAAGAGGGGGGAGATATGTCTGGAGGAGAGGAGGAAAGTAACGAGAGTGGAACTGAGGGTAGGACCTTTGAATGTTTGCAGTATGACTGGTAAGGGGAGAGAGTTAGCTGATGTGATGGAGAGAAGGAAGGTTGATATATTGTCGGTACAAGAGACTAAATAGAAAGGGAGTAAGGCCAGGTAGATTCAAATTGATGTATCATGGTGTGGATGGAAGGAGAAATGGAATAGGGGTTATTCTAAAGGAACAGTATGTCGAGTGTTTTGGAGGTGAAATGAGTGTCAGACAGAGTAATGATTACGAAGCTGGAAATTGGAGGTGTGATGATGAATGTTGTTAGTGCATATGCACCGCAAGTTGGTTGTGCAATGGGTGAGAAAGAAGATTTTTGGAGTGAGTTGGATGGTGATGAGCAATATACCCAAGGGACAGAAAGTGGTGATTGTAGCGGATTTCAAGGGGCATGTTGGTGAAGGGAACAGTGGAGACGAGGGGGTGATGGGTAGGTATGGTGTCAAGGAGAGGAATGAAAAAGGTCAGAGGATAGTGGATTTTGCCAAAAGGATGGACATGGCTGTGGTGAATACATATTTTAAGAAGAGGGAGAAACATAGGGTTACGTACAAGAGTGGAGGAAGATGCACACAGGTAGATTACATCCTATGCAGAAGAGTTGATCTGAAGGAGATTGAAGACTGCAAAGTGGTGGCAGGGGAAAGTGTAGTTAAGCAGCATAGGATGGTGGTCTGTAGGATGACATTGGAGATCAAGAAGAGGAAGAGAGTGAGAGCAGAGCCAAGGATCAAATGGTGGAAGTTGAAAAAGGAAGACTGCAAGGTTGAGTTTAGGGAGGAGGTGAGACAGGCACTGAGTGGCAGTGAAGAGTTACCAGACAGCTGGGAAACTACAGCAGATGTAGTAAGGGTGACAGCAAGAAGGGTGCTTGGCGTGACATCTGGAAAGAGGAAGGAGGAAAAGGTAACCTGGTGGTGGAATGAGGAAATACAGGAGAGTATACAGAGAAAGAGGATGGCAAAGAAGAAGTGGGATAGTCAGAGAGATGCAGAAAGTAGACAAAAGTACAAGGAGATAAGGCGTAAGGTGAAGAGAGAGGTGGCAAAGGCTAAAGAAAAGGCGTATGATGAGTTGTATGAGAGGTTGGACACTAAAGAGGGAGAAAAGGACCTGTACCAATTGGCTAGAGGGAGGGAGCAAGCTGGGAAAGATGTGCAGCAGGATAGGGTGATAAAGGATAAAGATGGAAACGTTCTCACAAGCAAGGAGAGTGTGTTGAGCAGATGGAAAGAGTACTTTGAGAGGCTGATGAATGTGAGAACGAGAGACAGAAGAGGTTAGATGATGTAGAGATAGTGAATCAGGAAGTGCAACAGTTTAGCAAGGAGGAAGTAAGGACAGCCATGAAGATGATGAAAAAATGGAAAGGCCTTTGGTCCAGATGACATACCTATGGAAGCATGGAGGTGTTTAGGAGAGATGGCAGTGGAGTTTTTAACCAAATTGTTTAATGGAATCTTGGAATGTGAGGGGATGCCTGAGGAGTGGAGAAGTGTACTGGTGCCGATATTTAAGAATAAGGGGGATGTGCAGGACTGCAGTAACTACAGGGGAATAAAATTGATAAGCCAGAGCATGAAGTTATGGGAAAGAGTAGTGGAAGCTAGGTTAAGAAGTGAGGTGATGATTAGTGAGCAGCAGTATGGTTTCATGCCAAGAAAGACCACTACAGATGCAATGTTTGCTCTGATGATGTTGATGGAGAAGTATAGAGAAGGCCAGAAGGAGTTGCATTACGTCTTTGTGGACCTGGAGAAAGCATATGACAGGGTGCCTCGAGAGGAGCTGTGGTATTGTATGAGGAAGTTGGAAGTGGCAGAGAAGTATGTAAGAGTTGTACAGGATATGTACAAGGGAAGTGTGACTGTGGTGAGGTCTGTGGTAGGAGTAACAGATGCATTCAAGGTGGAGGTGTGATTACATCAGGTATCAGCTCTGAGCCCTTTCTTATTTGCAATGGTGATGGACAGGTTGACAGACGAGTTTAGACAGGAGTCCACATAGACTAGGATGTTTGCTGATGACATTGTGATCTGTAGCGATAGTAAGGAGCAGGTTGAGGAGACCATGGAGAGGTGTAGATATGCTCTAGAGAGGAGAGGAATGAAGGTCAGTAGGAACAAAACAGAATTAATGTGTGTAAATGAGAGGGAAGTCACTGGAATGGTGAAGATTCAAGGAGTAGAGTTGGCAAAGGTGGATGAGTTTAAATACTTGGGATCAACAGTACAGAGTAATGGGGATTGTGGAAGAGAGGTGAAAAAGAGAGTGCAGGCTGGGTGGAATGAGTGGAGAAGAATGTCAGGAGTGATCTGTGACAGACAGGTATCAGCAAGAGTGAAAGGGAAGGTCTACAAGACGGTAGTGAGACCAGCTATGTTATATGGGTTGGAGACGGTGGCACTGACCAGAAAGCAGGAGACAGAGCTGGAGGTAGCAGAGTTAAAGATGCTAAGATTTGCATGGGGTGTGACAAGGATGGATAGGATTAGAAATGAGTACATTAGAGGGTCGGCTCAAGTTGGATGGTTGGGAGACAAAGTCAGAGAGGTGAGATTGCGTTGTTTTGGACATGTGCAGAGGAGAGATGCTGGGTATATTGGGAGAAGGATGCTAAGGATAGAGCTGCCAGGGAAGAGAAAAAGAGGAAGGCCTAAGAGAAGGTTTATGGAAGTGGTGAGAGAGGACATGCAGGTGATAGGTGCAACAGAACAAGAGGCAGAGGACAGAAAGATATGGAAGAGGATGATCCGCTGTGGCAACCTGTAATGGGAGCAGCCGAAAGAAGAAGAGTAAGTGGTTGATGAGGCCTGTATAAGCTGATCTTTTAGAGGAAAATAGACAAGCAAATTCCTGTCTAGAGCACCAAACACAACTGTAGGTTCCTCTGTGGACTTGAATATACTTATGCATCTCAGGTGAATATAAAATAGATATAAAGTTCTTAAAACTGACAAATACGCACAAGAACAAACGTTTGACTTTATTTCAATTGGAAACAAAAACTTCAAAAGCAGTATTTTTGAAGCATGCAGGAGAGGTAAGCATGAAAAGCTGAATATTGTTTTAAGAGTTTAAACAAACTATACTATCATTGAAAGAACTTTACAAAGTAATAAAATGATAATAATAACTGGCTGTTCTTTTCCCCATTGTCTAGAGTCTAATTTGAACTTTCTTGAACAGGAGGTAATTGAATATTGCTTTAACACTTGACCTTTGTTTGTAACTACTTGTTAATATTTTCCATTATGTACTGTAAATATATATGCAGAACTATGAAAAAAGGTCATCTAAAGTGACCAAAGTGTATTCAAGCTATTGACTAGTAACATTACTATACGAGAAAAAAATAGTATATCCAGTATTAACTGTGTTTGTCTTAGAAACTTGTGCTCTTTTTCCATTTTTCAGTGGAAGATCACTTTATATTGGCTCAATCTCTCTTCACTGTTTTTCTGAAATATATTTTGGTATCTAAAATACCAGGTTACTGATAGGTTTTGCTTCTGATTAACTGGCATATACGTGATATACAGGACAATTATAGGGCAGAGCAATTATAAGTTCTTAATCACGTTCAATGATAATTTGATTACGATCCACTACACTTAGCTATGGTCAGTTATACTCAATAACGGACAATTATATATAATATTAGTTAGTATAAAAAATATTCTACAGCTGAATCTGTTGATTTACTATTCCGAATTGAGTTTTCCAAACAGCCCTGTAACAATACGCTACACAAATGGACCTGCTTGTTGTTTAATACTTTCTAAAAGTGCTTAGTATTGCACGGCACCTGAAAGTCAATTCAGCTAACATCTTTAATACACTCTGGTACAACGTACCCTACCAAAAAAGTATGATGTTATCTAATATTAATGAAACTTGCAACAAACTCACTGCCATCTTGATTTACAACTCAAACTCTGTCTTGTTCTTTTTTCCACAAAAAGCTTTCATAAAGATTTATTCAAAGTCCACCATTCCTTCGAGCGCCGACAAAAACAATGATGGACATATCGAAACCGACATCTGAGGGTGTTCCGTGAATGATATTAGGGGCATTCTGTGATATGAAGGGCGTTCTGTGTTTGATGTCATAGGTATTGCGGGCTGCAGCTAGACCCTTCTCTTTCTAATAGGCAACAGTTTGTCACACTCAGCCAATATAAATCCTTCATCTCATCTGTGTTGTGTGGTGTCCCTCGGGGTTCAGTCCTTGGGCAATTACTCTTTCTACTTTATATCCTTCCTTTTGGGTCAGATTATTCTCAGACATGGTCTTAACTTCCACTGCTATGCAGATGATATACAGTTATATCTTAGTACACACTCCTTTACAGACTCGCCTCCCAGAACACTCACTGACTGCATCACTGATCTTAAACTATGCATGGAAAATAAATTTCTCAAACTTAATGATAATAAAACCGAAGTGTTACTGGTAGGCCCAAACTCCCTACTTTCTAAGGCATCCAACTTCTTTCTTTCTATTGATGGTACACTTGTCAAACCTGCTCCTGTTGTCAGAAATCTTAGTGTTTTGTTTGATTCATCACTTAACTTTGAGCTACACATTGGGTCTCTTTCCAAAATTTCATTCTCCGTAACATTGCCCGCCTCTGTCCATTTCTGTCCTTATATGATGCTCAAACTCTGGTTCATTGTTTTATAATGTCTCATATTGATTACTGTAATTCCCTCTTCATCGGCCTCCCTGCAAAATCTATACCGAAGCTCCAGTACATTCAGAACTCTGCAGCCAGAGTCCTCACCCACACAAAGCGTTTTGCTCACATCTCCCCTTTTGTCTCCCAATTGTGCACTGGTTACCAGCTCCATCAAGGAATAAATTCATGATTCTGCTTCTCACCTTCAAAGCCCTACATAACCTTGCCCCTCTCTACCTCAATCAGCTCCTAGGACCTTACACTCCTTGTTGCTCTCTCAGGTCCTCGAGCAGTAATCTCCTTACTGCTCTATGCACCAGACTCTCCAGCCTGGGAGGCAGGTCCTTAAGTGTTGTGGCCTCTCAACTCTGGAACTCTCTTCCTCTGTCACTCCGAGATTGCTCCTCTTTCTCCTCCTTTAAATCTCAACTCAAAACTTCCTTCTTCTACGAACTTTTGTCTTCTGTGTGATTTTTTTTCTTTTTGATTTTGGCTTTGTTTAATACTGTAAAATGCAGCAAGTTTAGCAGCTGTTGAAGGTGAGAAATCAGGAAAATACGAATGTGGTTATTTTCAAATATAATCTCTCTTTAAGTCTGAAAAGTGACATCAAATTTAATTTAGATTGTAATTTGTCAAAACATACAATGAGGCTTCTAGGTTTTGAGGCATTAGAGCCACATATGTGGTAAGCTGCTGATATCACGGTGTCCGATTTAAAGTCCTCCCCAATTATTTTAGAGAATAGTTCAGCTATGAATTTCACTTGTTTTGGACTTTAATGGTTTTCAGGGAGAACTCCAATTCTGATATTATTCCTTCTGTATCCATCTTCCAGTGCAAGTAGTCTGTCTCCAAGCACTTTGTATTCAGAATTTGCAGCCATTGCTTTTTCATCAGCGGTAGATGCCAGTTGTTCAATTATTTCAATACGAGTCTTGAACATTTGCTTAACATTTTCAAGCTGAGCACCAAGTTCTCTAAATTTATTCTCAAACTTATTCAGTTTTACCTGTATTTTTACCTCAGTTTTTTCTAGTATGCCTTTAAAAGTTGCCTCAAAAAAGTTCACCTATATGTTCCAGGTCAGTCTATGGCAGGCTGTACTTTGAACTTGAATTTGAGGCCTGTTTAGACTTAGATGGAAGCTTTAACTGTCTTTTCTGTTTCTTTCTGAACCCTTTTTCTGAAACTCATGGGTGTATATACTTGCATTTACTTTAATTAAAGTCCCTCGGGTTCAGTAAATATAGGATACCTCGGGATGATAGTAAAAAAAAAAAAAAGGTAAAATAACACCGCTGCTAACTGAGTTCTGCCTCAGACGGACAAGATCAAACAGATTTTCTGTATATTTTTGTTTACTAAAGATGAAGAACGTTACTCAAGCAAAGATAGTAGTGAATCAGGGCCATTTGAATCATACCTATTTTGTTATTTGAAAGTGTTTCCAAAAGGTACTTTAACCTGTGAGGTCCCCTTTATATTGGTGGACAAGTTAATCTTGTAAATGCCTAAATTATTAGCCTTGATTTATATGTACACCCTGCATTAATTACCTATTTAATATTCTTTTATCAATCATGTCTCAAACACAGTTACAGATCAAATACAAAGTAACTTCAGAATACCTTAGCAAGGGCCAAGGGCCAGTTAGTGCCCTTGGGTTTCTTTCCCTAAAAGGGCTACCCATCAGAGTGCCTTAGCAAATCAAACAGCAATATGTGTTATACTGGTGACCTCAGCTTCAAAACTTCAACAGGGGTCAGAGGATGGCTACCTTCTCTTTACCCTTTAAAGGGCTTTACAATTTTAACAGAACAAGCATAGTTCACACTTGAACAAATATGCAATACATACTCCAACAATGCCAAATCTCTAGCTTTGAAAGAGTTAAGCAAATAACAAATCATTCAAACAAGCACACTGTGGTGGATACCAATAAACTAAGTTTCAGTCAAGAAATATTTAAACTTAAATTTTAATCATTACTCATGTTTATTTGCAGAGAAACTAGGAATTAAATACTTGAAGTCAGTGGTAGAACAAAACATACAACCCAAATGATTAAAATCAATGTTCATATGGCAAGCTTTAGATGTCCATATAAATTAAGGAGACAATTCTTCTTAATCCAAGTAAGGCAATCCTTAAAAGTATGTCCCTTCATGGTGCAACCTTTCTTCTCCTCCTTTTAAATGGTGCATATTTTAGATGCCATTGCACTTTTGTCCTTTGACAGCATGCTGTTTCGGTGTGGCTTCTGAACTGCATACACCTCCTCTCTTTCTACCTATGTCTCTTAAGATAAGGACAATGATACGGTCTGATGGCTGGAAGAACAGATGAAAAAAAACTCCAATTAAGCTGGAGAAAATAAAACTAAATCTGAAGGAGTTCCAAGGCCAAAGACCACCCAAGCCCCCAAATGGACATACTAACTACCATAAATGTTCTTAAGTTGCTCCTTATTGTTTCCAGGTTTCTTCCAAGAGGATTCAATGCAACTGGTCTCAAGGATAGCCTGCAGCACCTACATTCTTTTAATTTTGGAGAGATGAATTATATAGTACCTAAAATATTTTATTTTGTGTTTAAAAATGCTGCCAAAGCCTCACAAGCATCTCTAAAAGTTTTCTGGTGTCACTTTTTTGATTAAGATGGATTTGAAAACAATCAATGGTTGACAATAAAGCTCGTGGATTTCCTGCATTATCAATTATAATTTTAAGCTCAAACACTCAATGAGTCTTCCAAGCTATTTTTCCCACCTTACTCGTTACACTGCTGTATCCTAATACATTCCGACTAATTTTTCAAAATGTTAGCAAACCTAGAGGCCTCTGGTGCATTGAAAAATGTTTTTAACAATATGTTCTACCACTATTTCTACATATAATAAAATGAAGAAATTATCAGATATATCATTATCTACAACCTTCCTTGACAAGTTGTATTCCTTTTGAAATTACTATGCCCTGCATGAAACCTCCTTTATGTGTAGATTGGCTGATGTGCTGGCTAAGATCCAAGCAGTTCAGTAAGTTAATAAATTCTCTTGCTTTAATGCAACACTAATTATCAACATGAAAATTGAAATCACTAAGAATTAGAAACCTGCCATGAATGTCAATTTTATATAACCCTCACAAAGTATGGTCTGAATGAAACCAGCTGCAAATAATAGGATAACCAACCATAAGTTTATTTCCGCAACAAATGTCACAAACCTTAATGTAACCTTTCAGATCACCGGTCATACCCTCCCAACAAAAAAACCTTTTAAACATTTCCTCTCTCGGGGTTATAATAGGATACCCAAACAAATGAGAACCATGGGCCCTATCTAGTACTTATCTCCTCAAATTTGATAAATTATACACTTTATCGAGAGGGGAAAGGTGGAACTTCTTGATCAATTAATGACTCTCTTAGTTTGGAGAGTGAATCATCCGATAGCTGCACAAAGGCAGCACCTAAAAACTTTGCAGGGGGAATGATATTGCTGGGAGTTTCTGCAGTTTAATAGGTTTCAAATTGTCTAGCAAGAGTTTCATCTTTGCTGTTTCTACTTCTAGCCTGATAGGTGATAATGAACAAAAGGAAGTTGAGCCCCCCTCCAACCAATGTTCGGTCCTCCAATCTTAACTTAATAGCTAACAGTTCTCTGTTACCCATGTCATAATTGTGCTCATTCTTTTTTGAATAGAAAGCACAAAGATGGGTCTCCTTAAAGTCCAACAACTGCTGAGACAAAGTAGCCCCCACACCGATACCAGAGGCATCAACATCTACAATTAACTGGAGTTAGGGGTCAGTATGTTAAAGGATTGGTGCAGACGTAAATTATTTTTTCAGAGCATCAAATGAAGCCAGAGCCTCTGCGGTCCATTCAAGTGCACAATTAACTCTTTTTCAAAATTAAAGTGGTAAGGTATTTAACTGTACTAAAATTCTCTATAAATGTTCTATAGAAATTTGAAATCCTCTTAAATCTCTGAATTTGCTTAATACTCTCAGATGACTTCCAGCAGCAACCTCAGATCGATCCATTTTCACAACAAATATGGAAATTTCATACTCTAAAAAATCACACTTGTTATGTTTTGCATACAAATTATTAGCTCTGAGTCACTGACGGACATGCTGCTCATGTATCTTGATATCTTTAAGAAAAATCTAAATGTCGTCAGAATAAACTAGGACACAAAACCCAAAGGTTCTTTAAAGGTATCTTAACAAAGGCTTGACATATAACCGCCGCATTAGCAAATCCATATGGCATCACCAGCAACACATAATGCCCTGTAGAGATGTTAAATTCCACTTTCCACTCGTCCCCCTCACATATTCTTATTGATTATATGCACTCTGTAGATCCACTTTCTTAAATACAGTAGAACCTGGCACTTGATTGATTAGTGAGGAAATAAGAGGAAGAGGATAATTGTTTTCAAGTGTTCATTTAATTAATGCAAGGTCATAGACCCCCATCCTTTATATTTTATTAAAAAAATCTGACATCAATTGGACTATTAGAAGGCTAAAGGACCCTGTTTTCAAATTATCTTTAATATACTTATCCATTACTAAACTTCCAGGATGAAACAAGATATTAATTAAACCCTTTAGGTAAAGGAGCCCCAGAAAAAAGATCAATACAGAAATCAATATCTCTATATGGAGGAAACTCATTTCACTTTTTTTTATTGAAAAGGTCCTGTAAAATCCTCAAATTGTGAAGGAAGCATCTGAACAGAGTTACAGTGAAACGCTGATGTCAGGGCTTCTCTCAAACAATTTTTATGGCAAAAGGAACCCCACTCTTTAATTTCCTTACATTTTCAGTCAATAACAGGGTTGTGCCATTCTAGCCATGGGTAACTCAAAATGAGTATTGGAATAGTCCTGGGAATAGTTACAGCTGTGTTTGTTTCACTATACAAAGAGCCCATTTGTAGTGTAAGTGGAGGAGAAATATATTCAATAATACCACTCCCCAATGGATTACTATCCACACACATACTGTTACTTTTAAAGTAAAAGGAGTCAGTTTTAATTCTGTAATTAATTGCTAATTAATTTAATAATTTAATTAATTAATGCTAATAAATTTTCTGCTGTTTTTCAATCATGTGTCAGACAGTCTTCTACCTTGACTGGTACAAATATAAAATTGTCTCAATAAGTGGGCTTATTCATTTTAGCAATATCTATCTTTAAGGAGGAAGGGAATGGTTTTGATCCTATTCACCACAATTATTGAGCCCAAATTCACTACAGTAAAAGCAACACCTCTCAGTAAGATGTCTGTGATGTTCAGCTGCACTTACAAACATATGTTTAGAGTACAGTAGTTGGAGATTGACAGGTTTTTACTCCCTAGCTAGTCCAGTAATATTTGCAAGCATTCAAGTAATAATCGCATTGTTCTAACATACTTGTTCCTTAAGCAGTATGTGCCCAGACTGCACTTTTACCAACTTAATCAAAATATCATCCCGTTCAGGATCCTACATTTCGACTCTGACTATATGTATTGCTTGTAGCACAGACAGAAAGAAAAAGGAGGAAAGGATCGGTAATAGAATGACAGAGCACAATGTAGACAAACAAAGTGAGGACTAGTAACTGGGAGATCAATCAGAAAGAAGTTTGGAATGGTTGCCAAGCAGTAGCTATGAAAGGTCAAACAAAACTGTGTATCACTAATGTAATTGGTGTTGGTATTGTGGCAAACATCCATCCTTCCATTATCCAACCCGCTATATCCTAACTACAGGGTCACGGGGGTCTGCTGGAGCCAATCCCAGCCAACACAGGGCGCAAGGCAGGAAACAAACCCTGGGCAGGGTGCCAACCCACTGCAGGGCGCACACACACACACACACCAAGGACACAGCACTAGGGACAATTTAGAATCGCCAATGCACTTAACCTGCATCTCCTTGGACTATGGGAGGAAACCGGAGTACCCGGAGGAAACACACGCAGAAACGGAGAGAACAAGCAAACTCCACACAGGGACGACCCGGGAAGCAAACCTGGGTCTCCTAACTGCGATGCAGCAGCGCTACCCACTGCGCCACTATGCCGCCCTGTGGCAAACATAATTCAGCAAATTTCTGCTTTAATTGGATCATTACATGAAGAAACTATTGCATTTTTGTCATTTAATCACACTTTCCTCAAATATTTGTAGTGTTTCCCTTATTATAGCAACACAGTCCTACAATAGTCCTAATTGTGATTGACATTACATCTCGGATATTTTTTCAAATCATGGTTAAACCATATCGTTAGGCCTTTGGACTCTGGATGATACCCCAACATAAAATTAACCAAACAACCAAATCTCTCACAAAACAACTTCAAAAAGATAGAGAGGTAAATTGTGGACTACAGTCTGACTTAATATATCAGTGTTTCTTTTTTTTCTTGCAACCTAATCGCCTCCAATAGTCTAAGCAGAGCAATGTCGATTGCTTAAACATTCAATGGCAAACAATCACAGGCCCTTTTCATTTTAAATAAAATGGTGAGTCACGACCATGTGTGACCCAAAAAGCAGCAACCCACAACCCATTTTGGGTTGCAATCCATAGTGTGCAATAGTGTGCAATAGATGACGGAAACTGTTAAGGATGACAATTCACACCAGAAAGATATCAACCAACAGTTTAGCTAATGGAAGCCCTTTCCTAGGGATAAAATGAGAACAAAAACCCAATGACATTGACCAAGATTCTGGTAAATTCTTTAAATGAAAACAGGTCAGTGATAAAATCCATTAAAATCCACTTCCAAGGTCAAAATGGTATGGGAAGAGACAGGAGTAACCCAAAGGGAATCCCAGAACATGTCTTGGTTCTGCAGCACTTCACATGCAGCCATACTGTATAATCTCTAAAGTCTTCATCCACATTTTTCCAGAAAAAAATTAGGTGGGAAAATATGCAATGATTGAGCCACCCCTGAATGTGCAAACATGGATGTTTGATAATATTAGTCAAGCCTAGAAACCCTAAAATCCAAGAATACATACAGTTTACCAGTAGGTGTTTTTTCTGGTCAGGGGTAACAGCTTTGTGCTGACTAAATTCTAGTTATTATATTTTCAGCTGAGGATGAGATTAAAGAGCCTGACGTTTTCTTATTTGGATGGTTGGGCTCAGGATCTTGTTCACTTTAATTCAATTCATGAATAACAACAACAATTTATTTCTTGCATAGCTCAAAAATCACACAAGGAATGCCTAAATTGGCTTTAACAGGCCCTGTTCTTGACAACACCCCTGCTGTCAAATTATCTACATAAAACAACTTCCAAAAATGTAAGTGAAATTAACATAAAATATCAGTGATTACTTGAAAATCAAATCACCAATATCTTGAAATTACTATGCCTGCTTCACAGCTGCTATTTTCTTCCATCCAGTAGAACAATTTGTGCTCAGGCAGCAGTGAAGTGATCCTGAAAACAGATTGCAGGGGCTGGGACTTAATCTTAGCACAATTCAAAGGCAGTAACATTCATCATTGAATCCATGTTATATGTATCGAGTTCTGCCTATTTTCACTTTCCTGTATTGTTCATGTCTTGAATTGGTCTTTTTGATTGGAGAATCAAGGAATGTCCTAAAAGGACAAGTGTCTGTGTATCAGTGTGTTCATCCAGTTGCTATATCTCTGTTATATGCCATTTAATATAAGATTTGTAAAAGCAATGCTAATGTTTTCAATGCTCCATCTGTTGGAATGAAAAATGCAATGCATTTTACAAGTATTACTACATTCATTACAAACATTTGGCATGGGAATCATAAAAGCTTTACTAATATGTGTGATACACCATCTGTTGGAAAGAAAAAATAATGAATTTTAATAACATATGCATTATAAAATATTTTCAATAGATAGTGGACTGCAATCAATGAAGCTGAGTATACTGAAGTCTACGTTGATTACTTATATTTCAACCCATCTTAGATAGAAGAAAACTATAAGAGAAGAAATATAAAATGGCATTTGTTACTCTCCCTCTTCCCCATAATAGTCAGTTGGCGATGTGGGAGTTGCTGCTTCATAACTTCAGAATGATCAGATTTTAAGATGTACAGTATTAACGGTAATATGCAAAATTTCATGAACTTTGACTCAGTTGTTAAGACTGATGCATTCAACCCTCCCACTTCCCCTCACCCCCAAATGACATTATTAAAACCTTTTGAAATAATAGAGGGTTTCATATTAAATTAATCATTAAAACAGTTCAAAGAGAAACTAATGAAAGCATGCAGTCTTTTCTTCAATACTCTGTTCTACTCATGTGCTTAAACAAGCCAAACATGGATACAATTGGTGGTACTTGAGCTGTGTTGTCCCACTATGTGTGAAACATGCACAGTATGTGAGTGATACAAGAAATGTCAGTGTCTTATCTTTATCATGAAATAAAATACATTTAATTTACATCTAATATGATTATTTACTTTTGTATTTCAATATTCAGCACTGTCAAAAACACCTTTCTTCTTTCTTCTCTCACTTTCAGATCTCCATTTAAAGCTGTTCTCGGCTTCAGCAACAAACATGCCTGCATATCAAAGAAACACATTACTACAGGAATGCCAAAAAATCCACGAATGTGGATCTGCGAGAGAGATGTTGTGCATTTGTAGCTACTTCTCAACAGAAAATGCAAAAGTAATTAAGGATTAAGGCTGGATTATTAATAAGCAGGTTGTGTGTTTCTAATATAATAGCCACAGATCATTTCATTTTAACAATTTAACTGATTTGATTTGTACTTCTTGTGTAATTCTTCATTGTATAAGGCTATTTTAGCAGTTGACTAAATCTTGTGTGAAAAAGTTAACTCCAAATATTCTTTTATGAAGACTAGTTTTCAGAGATAATAAACATCCTTTTGCTTTTTAACATATATTCTTTAAATTTCATATTCATCCATGGAGCATGTACATTATTTTGATTTTGTCTGGAGCTATGCACTTAGTTACATTTTTAATAAAGTAGATTTTTTTAATTAAAATTACTGAAGTTGCAGTATTAGGAAAATGGCAAAACATAATGTGGGCAGGAATTAAACATAAAATATAAAATAATTCATACATATATATCCATGTATGTTGGTTGCAAAAATATCTTACTTTTCTTTAAAAAAAAAACTATTGAACACAGCTTGAAGTTGCCAGTGCATAACTTATGAACATTTTATTTTGGTTTTCAAACTTACAAAATGAATATCATTAACCTTTAAAATGTTTCTTATTTGGTGCTGCTATTTTAAGACAATTCATTTCCAAAAATGATTAATAAAAAATTGTTAAGGCATATTTCTTTTGACTAGTGACCTTATTGTATTCTCCATTTCTCTACAGTGAAATATTAAGTTTGTACTGCACACTTTGCAAATTAAAAGCAAAAGCAAACATAATTTATTTAAATGTACATTAACGTTTTGATTTTTCCATTTGTTAATAGTACAGCCAGACCAACAGTAGATACTTGTAGGCCAAGGTTTAAAAATGGTAAGTTATCTTCACACGTCAAGCAGAAGGATTGTACCTGTTTTGAGATTTTGGAAGTTCAATGTTTAACATCAAACCAGAAAGCATTCTGTGTTCTCTGTGTGCTTATATGCTGCATATAATGGTATGCATAGATTCACATGCTGGACACTAGCCCCCACAGTTTAGCTATATATTAGAATCTGAATATCCAAAAATTGTATCAGTATGGAACACTTTGACATGTTGAATATAAGCAAAGGAAAGAAAAAGGGAAACAATAAATACTAAAATGCCCAAAACATAACCAAACCAATTGCACAAATGTGCTAAAGCCTGGTATTTTACATTCACTATTCTACCAACACTAGAAATTTAAAATAATGCCTACATGTCAAAACCTTTAACAGCAATTTCTGCTGTTTGATTCAAACAAATTGCTTTACTTCCTTTTCACAATTTCACTGATATCTGAAAGGAAAAGTTTAAAAGGCTTGCATCGAGTTAAAACTAATATGCTTAGATATTAAAAATAAAAATACAGGGGAAGAAAGACATTGCAATTCCAATACGATTTTGTTCATTACATACAGAATAAATACTTACCTTTATGTATATTGTATCCAAAGATAAAGAATAAAAAGTCAGCTAAATTGCTTTGTTGGATTTTAAATTCCTGTAAAAGCCTTTCTTAGAAACACAGTTGAAACTACCTTGAAAATATTGTAAAAGTTTGTCGGGATTGTGGTACAGTCAGAGTGCCATTAGGTGGACAGCTGACCAAGGACAGTTGAATTATGGAAATGTAACTTTGTTTTTTGGATGCTAAGGAACCCAATTAATATTACAAAAATGTAAAGATATAACAATAACTTTAAATGTATTTACATATAAAGTTACATATATAACATACATGCAGTTACATGTGTGGTGCTTTATTGCAACAATAATGCATTCAGTATAGCTCACTGGTTGCACACATGGAAATGTGTTGTAAAGAACAGATGGAATAGTGTTAAACTTCTGGATTAAAATGTGCAAGAGGACTACCATTAAAGAATCATATTAGGCTTAACAAAAGGGCTAATAAATAAATCACATATTTCCATACAAACAAATTGATCCTATATTTTAAACCTCTTTCCAAGGTGGGCATGCAGCTTACAAAAACATACACAGTTTAAAACCCAACACTCAACAAAATTAGGTAAGAACACCATCTGGTGGCTCTCTGAATCACTGCAGCATGACACTGCTCTTTTAGTGAGAACTGAGGCACTTGAGAGCTTTAAAGCCTCCTGTTCTGTCCAGTGGGTAGTAGCACCACATCTGTTCCAAGTAATGTCCTTCTGAACTCATCCAGCTTCTTGCTTTTCTACAAATAATAATCTTTAATTCTAACGCTCCCAAATATTTTCCTTATGAGGTATAATTTACTTCCATTGTAAACACCTCCTTTAGTGACCTAATCCATTCATACTGGTATTCAGACATGCTGTCTTCTCTTTTGGAATGACTCCTTCTGTGGGCTTTCATTTTCTGGCACCATACTTTTGCCCCTTTTATGCTGGCAACCCTCAGCTAACCAGGCAATACTGCACAATATTTTCTACTGATATACATGTACACGGGAAATGGTCAAAAATAAATAAAGGGACACTGACTATTTACATCTTAATGTAAATAGTCAATACCTGTCAAAACATAGTCTAGAATTGTTCTCAAATTATTTGACATAATCATTTGGAAGAGCATGGACTATGGGTCTTGGTGAACTCTACAATTTGTACATCAGGAGAGCAGAGCCCTTATTTTCATTATGTGCCATGAGATCACAGATGAGTCTTCTGTAAACAGCAGATAAACCCTTACTATACACTTGTGTTCCCACAATTTTTTTACAGTATAGTGAGTAGTGGGCAAGTGGGCTAAGCAACCCTCAGAATAGATAATGATGGATAGCCTGTGTAGTGATGCCCAAAAAAGAAAGACATCTGTTTGTTTTAAATGTTTCTTGGTTTTCTCCTCCTATTCTCCCTCCATTTTTGTTTATTTAATAAACAGCTTATGGATTATGGTATGTGTAAAGGACATAGATAGATAGATAGATAGATAGATAGATAGATAGATAGATAGATAGATAGATAGATAGATAGATAGATAGATAGATAGATAGATAGATAGATAGATAGATAGATAGATAGATAGATAGAACTTTATTAGACACCAGGGGAAAATTTGGATTTTCACAAAAGCTCCTTAAATAAATAAATACTAAAATAGATAGAAAAACACAGACAGACACTATAGTCTGAACCCACAAAAGAATTACTAAAAGGGAAGAAAATTAAAAAGAAACAACTTCTGACTTGGCAGTCACAGTTATGGTGAGGCATTATGCAGGCCTACTGCTGAATGATTCGTTGGCTGAAAGTCCCCAGTGTTAAGATGTCATTTAAGAGGATGTGCAACATTTTTCATGATAGCACTCATGATGTTCATGATAGTTTTGTTTTAATTCTCTCCTTCGCTACAGCCTCTAGGGTGTACAGAATTATGAGAAAAGAAAGCAGGACTGTTCAGAACACAGTCCTTGAGTCTCGCAAACTCCTGACAAATAGTCCATTATCCAGGACACCATAGTCATCCACCTTCATATCACTGAGCTTACCCTTTAACAGGTATGGCTGGATGGTACTGAAGGCACTGGAGATATCAAAAAACATAATCCTTACTGTGCTGCCAGCTTTGTCCGGGTGAGAATAAGCCCTGTGGAGCAGATGGATAATTGCATCCTCCAATCTTTATATAAACACACAGTCATTATTTGTTCCATCTCCTCATGTTGAGCACTAACAAAGCACTGAGAAGGTGACCATGAACATAAGCATTTTTCTCCAGTTCTTTTTTCTTCATAGCAAATATCCAGAAGTGCAAAAGGCTAGGATATACTGCAAAACATTTGGTCACAAAACTATACTGCAGAATCCTGTGTCTTGATTACTTACTAAAAGTAGCCATCAAGTC
The DNA here is from genome assembly GCF_900747795.2 of Erpetoichthys calabaricus. Taxonomy (NCBI): domain Eukaryota; kingdom Metazoa; phylum Chordata; class Cladistia; order Polypteriformes; family Polypteridae; genus Erpetoichthys; species Erpetoichthys calabaricus. Next base: position 100,923,972 of record NC_041402.2, on the reverse strand, counting down.
ACTATATAAAAGAAAAAAATGACTTTGAGAGGCAGATGCTTTATGGCTTTGTAAAACTGAGAGATGAAATGCAGCTTCTGATATAAGAAATGAGACTGCAGCATTGGTATGAGAGAGGGGGGACAAAGGCAGCTATGAAGCCCCATTGAAGCATCATGATATCTGAGGACAAAAGTGCAATGCCACCTAAAATGCACCCCAGCGAAGAAGTTGACCAGAAAGGCTGCACCATGAAGGTGCATACTTTTAAGGAATGCCTTAGTTGAACTTAGAAGAACGCACTCTTTAAATTACATTGACATCATTCTCTCCTGGTTATACTGAAGCGAAGCTTGCTTTTACGAACATTGATTTAAATCATTCGGGATGTATGTTTCCTTCTCTTTGGACTTCTAGTATTTAATGCCTGCTTTCTCTGCAAATATACATAAGTATTGGTTAAATCAAAGTTTGAATATTATCTTAATTTAATTTTCTTTGTTTTTTGTGTTTTTTGGTATCATCTGCCCCAGTGTTCGTGTTTGAATTGTTCATTACTGATTTAGCTCTTTTAAAGGTAATGACCAGGAAACTAGACCCAAGGTAACCTGGCAGGAGAATCTCCTGGCCTTGTTGGAGTATGTCTTGTTCAGGAGTGAGCTGTGCTCATTCTGTTAGAATTGTGCATCTCTTCCAAAGATAACAATGAAGTAGCCAGCCTCTGGTCCCTGCTAAGATTTTGAAGCTAAGGTAGCTAGCCTTGGCTATATTGCTAATGTGTCTGATTTGTACTGTAGAACAAATGAGTATTTCCCATTTTGCTATGCTTTTAGTGGCACACAAATCCTGTTAAGACAGCAGATTTAACAGGGATGCAGAAATCCAGCTTCACCCCCTCCCATGTGCATTCCTGAGTAAATGGCTGAACTGTAGCTCCTACAGTTTGCTCAGCTATGTACATCACCTGATAATAAAGGTGTAACTCAGAGTTGAGCAGACACTTCAGCAGAGAGTCCTTCAGATAAGAAGGCACTTAAAAGGATATTCACTGTAGTCCCTGAGCCAGCGCAAATGCTAGCTGCTGTGAGCAAACGAACACCACTTGTTGGCAACAGAAACTTCATAACCAGCCAGAGAACTTACCCATCTTAACCTCATGAATTGAAAAAATCAGGATTTATAAGTTGTGTGCCTATTCCTATAATAGAGGAGTTCTATCTAAGCCATAAGATAGATTTGATAAATTACATGCCTTTTTCTAAAGGGGTGAAAAAGTTAAACTAAGTTTCTGTAATTTTATGTTGTTTCTTTTTTCATATATATCTACTTACATATATATGTACTGTAAGGTTTCTAAACTCTTTTGGGACTCCCCTCCAACGGAATGACACGCCAAAGAGTGTCCCAAAGTGCGATAGCTGCATCTGTGGAAGAGAGCATATCAGTTGCCGGGGCAACCGCAGGATCCAGGCACTGGAGTAGCTCACCGTGAAAGCAAATCCGAAAAGATCAAGGTGCCATCGATGGGTGATGCAAGGAACATTATAAATGCAAGGAACAGTATTACTTGGCCAGTAACCTGACCACGACCCTGCCTGATTGCTGTGTCTATGTATAGGAGAGTGGTAGATCCCACTACAATAAATAACCATGCTGTTCCTGTTTCAAGCTGAATAAAAGCTGTTTTTGCTAAAGTACAGGGACTCAGCCTCGTGTTTTGGGGTGCAAAACAGGGACTCACGCATCACATTATATATTTCCATATATCTATTTTGTGTTATAAATAAATGGTATTTTTTTTGCTTATCTCAACAATATGTCTGGGATATTTGTGAAAGTAAGTCTTCAGCCATGTTTCGAATCACAACAGAGAAAATAAAAGTGTTAATGTAGACTTTCGCCAATTTTGTCAGAAGATGAAACAGAGATCCTATACCTCATTCCCTGCATTAATTTACTACCCTGGGGGTAGACAGGTAGAAATTTATTTACGCTTTTACAACAATGCTTTTGCACCCTTAGGTGAGTGTCTTGTTGATTAATAATCATCAAAATCCTACACCTAAACTCTTGTTCCATTAAGAGTAATATTTTAAACTATAAAGTTGCAGAGGACACAGCAAAGAGCTTAACAGCGAGTTGAGGAAGGCAGCATCACAGCATACCGTGGACAAAGGACCATGAAGCTAACATGAAGAATGCACTCCAATGCAGGAAGAGTTCTCCATCTTTAAAGACTTAGTATTATAAAACTCTTCACTGGTTTCAAAATAAATCTGAACTTGAAATTGCCAATAAACAGCCAGCCCCTCCCATGTTACTTATATATATGTTTCTCTGTCTTGCTCCCTGTCTTCTATGTGGATATATACACAGATATATATTTCTATAGTCCTTGTGTTTATCAAGAATTTGTATTATTCTGTTTCTTAAAACAAGCATGCTTTAGTTACCTTAATAAGTTTAATGGACAGACATCCCTTCTATGGAGAAAGGTAAAGAAAATAAAGAGGGAGCCTTACCAAATTATTAAATATATTACTGATTTTGCACAAAGCAAAACTGATAATTAATTAACTGATTAATTAATGTCAATCAACCAATTATTTTTCTCACATCAATACACCATTTCCCACATTCAATTGATATCCCTGGAACGAGAAACAAAAATTTCTCATTTTCCTGCATTAATTTGGTATCTCTGGGCAGGCCAAGTTAAAATCTTTTAGTATTGTACAGTTGAGAGAAATTGCAAAAATGTTCTTATTCTAATAAATAGAAAAAGAGATCATTTACGCTTTTAGAATTATACAATGTAAAATAATTATGAAACTACGAAAATTAAAAACAAGTATTTGTTCCTGTTTTTTTTTTTTTTTTTAAAAAAGCAAAACTAAATGGAACACCTCAGGCAGAAGTAAAAATTAGGACAGTATTTAAAGATTTTAAAATAGTATAGTCAGGAATGATAGTGACCAGGCATGGGATTCAAACCTTAAAATGCTGGATTTATGAGGCAGTAGTTCTTGCCACTGTGCCAACAAGTGTGCAGATATTTACATTCAATCAGTCACTTTAGGTCAAGCATCATTCTTTTATCATTTCCATTCTTCTCTATCTCTTAGAAGATAAGCTTCTTCTTTTCCTTTTTACTTTAAACTCTGTGTATTCTAGATAGTACTTCTGGTAAACCCCAGAATCACATCCGTTGTAAGATGCTGCCTTTCTTCTGCCTTACATACAGTACATCAGCCTAGAACTTTCCTTAGTGTTATAAGTGCTCCTGTAGCACTGAGACCTCAGTGGCATTAAAATGTTCACATTTACAAGGCAGTTCCTCTTAAAGGTCGAACACTGACTTCCCAAACCTTACATTTAAAAGGGCAACTTGGACCAGCTTTTC